>NC_090926.1:481814017-482117048 GCF_040938575.1 Ambystoma mexicanum
TTCTCAAACACTGCATCAAACTGCCCACATCAAACTGTGCATCCAGTCAGCAGGATGTTCCCCATTGAATTGACTGTCAAACCAACCCTGGTGGCCCTCTCTATCCACATTTATTGAACTGCAACAAACTTCTGCTCGACTCAGTTCGATACCTGCTCCTCACCTGGAAGAACACAACCACTGCATTTTAACATGCACCAAATCGCATGACCACTACCAAAGAGCCTGGTTTGATGCTGTTGAACCACGTAGAACAGTAAAATGCATTATTGACTGATAACTGCCCCTTTGGTCCATCATTGGGCTCTAGAGACTGGGTAGGCCACTTGTAATCCATTTTGCACACAAAAACACAACCTTTTTAAAGAATATTGTGTTTTTTAACTGTCTTTCACCTCAGTGTCAAAACCCAGAATGCGGCATCATTCTACCTTTGATTATTCTGTGTTTGTTCCTCAGGGGTGGGTTTTGTGCAAGAATTTGGTCATTATTGCAGATGGTATGTTTTATAGACCCTTCATTGGACATTCCCTTTATTTTGGACGGTTATACTTCCATGTTTGTTCTGCTACTGGATCACCTTTACCACCCTCTGGAGAGTTATGATTGTGATCACTCTTGTTGTGTAGCAGTGTGATTAATGAGTATGAGCTTCAGTCACTACTCACCCTTGTACCACTGCTGGCCAGAAGTCATTTTGTCACAGAGTCTGCTTGAAAATCGACTTTGGTTAGTTCTGAGAATTTGTCATCTTGCTTATGTGTGTTGATTATGTTATTTATTTATATAGTGTTCCAAACCCGAAGGTATCTGGGTAGAATAGTTGGGGTCTGATAGTGTGTTTTCTAAAACAACTGTTTAGATGTTTTCAGTTTTGGAAAAGCACAAGAAAACAGTTAATGCCTAGAACAATACAATTTTCCACTGAAAATAATTGCTATTGAACCTTGTGTATTTTGTTGTGTCATAATCTTATGTAGCCACAAATGCAAATTACTGCAGCATTTGTTGCTCAGGAGGAAGTGATATAAATAACACGACTGCATCTTTATGTCTTGATGGTAGATACCGTTGTGTGGTTATAAAATACCAGGAACAGGATTCAATATCAGAAGTAGACACATGTTAATGCTATCTATGAATATGTCTCCGCCAATAAAATGAATGACTAGTGCTATTTCACAAAAGCAACACCATTTTCTGGATGACAGTATACGCTAGGGTTGGGTTTGTAAATGGCTCCTAATGAGCTGGCTCTGGTAGAGCTTTTCTTTGTTCATGCCATTCCTGTGCATTTTGTTTCATCATATGTGAGCACAAAGATGTGGTACACAACTTGGTACATGACTATCACTGCCATAGATTTTTATTGCACAGAGCACAAGCAGCAAGACTCTGCCCTTCTTTACCTTTAGAAAAAATAACTAAATTATGTTAGAGTAACTGTGTTATGATATGATATCAAATGGCATTTATAACGTGCCTATACAAAAGTGTTTCAAGGCGCGATGAGGCAAGGGGGGGAACAGAGGGAAGACAGACAATGATCCTACTAGGCCAGGTGTCATCCAAATTGTGCAAGTGCATGGGAAGGGGGGAGTGGGGAAGTGCAGGGCAAGGGGGAAGGACAGTGCAGTACATGAGATAATAGAATAAATAAAAATACTTAAAGTACGGCCAGCAGGTGGCAAGTGCCAGGGTAAATGCATACATCAGGTGTCAAGTGCTGTAGGGATACAGAAACAGTCCCCAAGTGCGTGGATTGCCAGGGAGGGCAGTGCAGGTGTGCGACAAGCGGGGGAGGAGACCTGGGCCTGAGAGCAGAGGGTGGTCAGGTAGCCAGTGCAGAATCATTTACAGCCAGGAGTCATCAGAGGAGAGGAAGAGAAAACGCAGAAGCAAAGAGAAAGGTTTTGAGGTCATACCGGAACCGGAGATGGTTCTACTCAAGTTTCAGGGAGGCAGGGAAACTATTCCAGAGGGAGGCCCCAGCTGAAGAAAGAGATCTACCACCAACTTGTTTGGAGAAGCGACTGACCCTGAGAGAGTTGGAGGCGGATGAACGAAGCGCTCGAGAAGGAAGAGGAAGAGAGAGCTGAAGGTATTGAGGCCCCAGCTCCCAGAAGGCTTTGTGGACAATGCAGAGTGTTTTGAACTTAATCCTTGCAGCCACTGGGAGCAAATGGAGAGATTTCAGACCTGGAGAGATTTGATCCCTGGGCTTGAGGCCAAGGACAATTCTAGCAGTCCTGTTCTGGATAAGTTGCAGAGGGTGGAGAGTAGAAGCAGGCAGCTTTAGAAAGAGGTTATTGCAATAGTCCAGCCTAAAGAGAACCAGAGCCCTGGAGACAGTGAGCTTCTGGGGGAAGGAGAGGAAAGGAAGAATACCACTGAGGAGGTGCAGCTGGTAGTGTGACTTCTTAAAGACGTCAGAGATGTGAGGAGAGAAGGAGAGTGTGGAATTGAAGATGACCCTGAGGTTTTTAGCCTCACAGGTGGTTGCAGGAGGGGGGCCAAGAGAAGCAGGCCAGAGAATGGCGGAAAAGGAGGGAGCCGGTGTGCCTATGAGGAGGTGATGTTGCGTGATTTTAATAAAGCACTTTATTCTAGTGTCCATTGCCCTCATTTTCTATTGTTGATTGTTTTATCTCTATGATGATTATAATTTTTTTATTATATAAAAAAATGCACATACTTGTGAGACTTCACTGACATAAAGACAATGGGCTTCATTTGGAATGTCGCGGTAAGGCAACAACGGTGCCGGTAGTGCTACCGGCGTCGTTGCTACCTCGCCGCAACATTCCAAGTATGCTTGCGGGTGCCGCTCTGGAACGCCTGGTCAGACCAGGCGTGCAGAGCTGCATCTGTGATCATTACGGGATAGCAGCAATGGCCCTGTTATCAACGGGGCCGTTGTTGCCATCCTCCCCATTCCCATTGAGCTCTATGGGGGCTCAAATGGGAATGGAACGTACCGGGTCCGGATCCCACGAAATGCCCGGTAAGTCCGCTTTTGCGGGACCCGGGTTTGGGGGTAGCCATGCCGTTATCAAGGGCAGGGTGTGGCTACCTCAAAACTCATAATGAGGCCCACTGTATTTGAGTATGAAGAACCTCCACAATTTGGAATTTCTTGCATGAGAACAAAGGCATGCCCTTCTGCTGTCTTCTGGCTGCACAGATGATGGTGTCAGAGTTGCTAGTGTCCCTGTCACATACTGATCTTTTACCCTTTCACATATGACACTATATTTTTTAGAATACTCTGTTCAAAGGATGAAGAGTATCTTTCTCCTTGCCTTTTATTTCTGTAACTGTTGTGCCATCTTCCACCTTCTCCTCTCAGTCAGTGGTTTCCAAAAACATGTCAAATCGTCAAAGAGGAGTCATTACTTCTTAGATTTGTTGTGTGGAACTTTGCATGAAATAGTTATTTTACCTGGCCCTGATTTACAGCCACATAATGTAATATCCTCTTTTCCTCCACATACCTCTCTGGCATTCTTCTTAATACACTGACAAGCAATGGCACACCTGTTTATGTCATGCAAGTTAGTCAGTCATTGGGATATTCTAGTTCTAAAAGGCAGCAGTAACTAACAGACACTGAGGGCCTAATTCATAAAAGTGTTTTGTAATGGAAAAAACCCCACTGGAAAACGATGTTAGTCAGGGCCAGAATCCTCTCTGTAGGTCGGACTTGTTCTGGCTGCTAAAGGGTTGTGCAATCACTTTCAGCCACTTAATATAATCTCCTTCTGCCTATTAAGAATAAAAGGACATTTTCTCCATTGGTTATTTCAGCAGGCCACAAAAAGATGGCATTCTCACTTAGAGCAATTTACTGTACTCGCCAGCTCATAAAGGAATTATGAGAAGTCTCATTTGCAATGTCACATGCCGAAAGGACAGGGTTTGGCCACTAAATGATGACATGTAATCTCCTCCCCGACTCCAAATGATTCAGTTATGTACTCTTCTTCACACTAAAAAGAAACGTTACATGCATTAATGTCATGCTTGGCTGCCACTAAAATATGGCTGAATCATGAATAGTGACGACATTGTGGCCTGATCTATTTCAGTTTCCTATCACTGCCCTAGTTAAATCCCATTGGTATGTACTATATGTCCCCCAAATAAAGCCAGTTTCAATTTTCTAATTCTTCCTCAATTAAATCTGTTGAACTCCCTTCTGTGACTAAAGACTATTTCCTTGATGCTTTAGCATCATTGTGACTATCCATCAGCCTATTTATATTATTTTATCCAGAACCATGAAAAGCACGTTATTGGCACCATTGATAATATCAGAAAAAAAAAAAAATAATTGCACACACACATCCAAACACATTCTCGCAAGCATAACATGCAGACAGGATTTGGTATTTTGATCTATCAGGAGGGCTCACCTCTTGTAATTTATTGTACAACATGTGTCTTGATACCAGAATGAACTCAGATATTCCAGAATTACGCCATAATCCAGGGTAGCCTTGGGAGTTGGAGATTAACTGTTGGCAAGAAATGTACCTAATACAAAATAAAATTGCACTTGTACGTTTAAAGAAAGCACTTAAACATTTTGAAGTTAGTCATAGGTCAAATAAGGAAGCAACTTAGAGTGGACGAGAGAAACAAACAATCCTGGCAAAAAGATTGTAAAAATACGTGACAAAAATAGTGTTCCAAGTTGGGGACTCTCCCGTCTCCTGCACTCTATCAATTGCTAAAGCCGCCAAAAGGTTAAATCAAGAGTACTGTTATTTTCCTGAGGTTATTATATATGCACTGTCATAGAGTGAAATATAGTAATGTCCAGTCTTAAATGGCTTCATCCAGAAGATGTATTCTTAAAAGAGTAGGATCCAGATCAGCGCATTTCAGGACTTAGTCGTCTCTTCTTCAGGGGCAAGTTTCAACGTATATCTGTAAAGTGAACAAAACAATGAAATACCATCAGTGATACATTGTCAAGAGTGTTTAAAAAAGGCAGTAAGGATTCGGCAAGGGTAATTGTCCCTGCTATTCCTATACGACACAAGTGGTTTCACGCTAAGGACAAGTCCTCCAAATTTTAGTCTAAAAGTTACAAAATTAATCAAGTTGAAAAAAAAAGAATGATCAAGTTTAGTTCTTAATTACTAATCAATTAGAACAGATAAGAGAAACCTTCTAACTTCCAGATTAGCTAATGCTGCTCAATTAAGAAAGATCAATTTTCAATGGCTTAATGGTGCTCTAAATGTTCACCAAATTCAAGTCCAACAGCAAAATCTTATCAGGAAATGTTAAAAGGTCCATCGTCATATTCAGCATTATTTTGTCATTCGTATAGCACCTTTCACCACGGGTATGGTCACAACACACTGCAGGTTGAATGCCCTCGGGGAGGGGGGCACAGTCCAAGTATGGGAAATTTGAGGAGGTGCTGATATGAGTGTATGCATTAAAGCCATTATGATGTTATGAGTGTTTGTGAGGGGTGGCCAAGTCCCAGCTAGTCACCCATGTCGAATAGGCATTTGGCTAGGTGGAGAGAGGTAGTCAAGAGAGGTAGTCTGGAGTGGGTATGCGACAGGATAGCCATTATGTGTGTAGCTCTGGTCTAAATGTCTTGTCATGGAAGGTAGGTGCATATTTGTGGGAGAAATGTTGTGCAAAGTGTCATTCCATTTGTGTGGGAATGCAAATGCGTACAGGATAGCGACCATGCCTTCAGCTAAATACCATAAGCATGGAGTGCGAAAGGTTTTAATACATTTGGCTAGACTCTAACAAGTGTCTCCGTTCCATACATTTGTCATATTATAAATCATCTAGAGTTAATTTAGAATTAGTGGACAAATTCTACATGCCGCTAACTATAATGCAGTGGCTACACTCCCAAAGCCCCTATATTGAACATAAAATGGCTACATCATGCACACATCTACATTGCATGAAATGGCCATGTTCACAATCTCCTATATTATATTCAAACAGTCTTGAGACGTTATCACTGATTCTTTAAGCAGAGACACGGTCAATAAACAAGTGTACAACAATCAGGGAGTATATTCAAACAAAGGTAAATAAACATGTTTAGGACAGGGCTAACTGAAGGAATGCAACATTGACCCATACTATGATGTCTACGATTGTGTTGATGTAGAGTAGATGTATGCATTTAATTCCTATATTAGTGTGAACAATGGGAGAGTGATTGCTAGGCAGCTGCAAGGAAAGTGTCCTACTTCCCAAAATCCTCTGTCTCCTGTTCAAGTGTTCTATGGCTGCAGGGGTAGGAACTCCACATGGGTGCAATCAATGGCAATTCAAACACATTGCATCCAGCTATGTCATCCAATGCCCCAACTAATCCTGCCCTGGTACATGTAAAATGAGGCATGCCTATATATCATATGGCAGATGCAAGGATCATGTCTAAGGCATGTGACAGTGATGATTATGATGACACTGCCCTGATGCCACTGGCGAAGTGGAAGGAGCCTTTTGACAAGAAACACAAGGCTGCCATTGGTGTGGTAAGGGACCCCTTCTTTGAGCTCTGGGTCACCACTTCATCTGCCAGTTTAAATAGTGTGATCCTTCCATATATTTGCCTCCTCATCAGTCAGTGCTGCAGCATGATTCCTCCTGTATTTGCTATTTTGGAAATGTGTACCTGTCTCACTGTGCTGTGTCTTTATGCTGAGTTGTTGGTTGTGATTGGGGTGCATTGGGTGCTTCTTGATGAGATAGGTCACTTGCACTCTTTCCTGGGTCACTTGCTCCATTGCTGAATGAAGAAAACGTTGAAAGGTATTTTATGGATCAAATTGTGTGGTCTGGTTTTGTGAATCAGTATTTTGCTGCATCGTTGCTCACTGTGCATGTCTACCTCCCACTTTATGCATCTTTGAATGTGGTGCCTTTTACTATGGCACATTTGTGGCACATATTACAGATTTGCCACATTTGTTGTTGAGAATCTGGCCCAATGTGTCTGATATCAGCTGCATTCTTGAGCCCATGTGCAAGCACATCTAAACATGGTTTTGGCATTTTTTAGAGCCTACTGTCTAACTGCAATATACAAGGGTTGTTATTCAATTTCTTGAAATATACCTTCAACTCAAGATCAGAGATAATTTTGATGCTTGATATTGAAGTGCTATATACCATTATCCTGCAAGAGGAATCTATCCAGTGGACCTCACTCTCCTTCACTACCGTTCACATTGAATTTGTAATATGTACATTGACAACAGACTTAACAAATTCCTTAAATGTAAAGAAAGCATTTACCTTCCTTTCTAATGGACTGCAACATGGGCGTTATTCATCTCCGCCTGACCACCATATACATGGTTGAATTGAAATAACACAAGTATGTTTATTTAATGATATTGTTATGATCCTGTCAAGTGACATGTAAAACATTATTGATTTGCCTGATTGAGCCAGAGTAGAATTCACATTCACAATGTGTCGCAGCAAAGTATCGACCAGTCCCCTTGACCTTGATATTACAAGCAATATTTCCTGTTTCATTTAATCACCAACAGAATCATATTCTGCCATTACTCTTTTTTATCACCGTTCTCCCGATATGCCAACCCATCAGTATAGCTGAATGTGCAGTAAAACTGCAGACTAATTGCACCCTGCATCTGCTACTTAAAAGAGGCTACAATACCAAGGTAACCCTAAAATCATGGTGGAAAGAGCCTTAACAGAGAATGTTCTACCCCACGTGAGGAATTACCAACTATCAACTGGAAATGATAAAGTAACTTTTAAAAATAAACACATGAAATAAAGAAGACCATTATGAAAGACTGGACACTGGTATCTCAAACAACATTCAATGTCTATTAATCACCCTGAGGTGAGGGTAAAACTTAATGGATCTCTTGTACAATCCAGTTACCTTAAGGCAGGTTCCAGTGTGAAGTTTCCCACCAACTAAAGATCACCATCAATAGTGCACTGTGTCTGCTGCATCGCTAAAAATGTTATTTGTTCAATGGTGGCAATAGCACCTGAAACCGCCCATTAGCTACCAACTATACATGTAAGGGATTGGTCTGTGTATAATTGCCTGTGTGAGAAGAAGTATGCTGCAACAACACACAGCACTGTAAAATATTGTTGTTGAACTTTGACAGCAGATAGGGTTGTCCCAAATGACATTTCCAGCTCAACTTGCCTCACATTATGCTGATGCATGACATTTAATGTAAGGTATGCTCTGGTAGGTTGCCTGCAATAATTAAATGCCACACATGGAGCTGTAAAACTGAATCTAAACTTGATATGCATGACCAAAGTGGAAATAGGCATGAAAGTTGAAGTGGGAGAATTCGAGAAAAAGCTCCCCCCAATCTCCTCGCGACCATGGTCCAGAGGATCGCGGCCTAGACACCCTCCACGAGATGAATTTGCCTACCTACTAGACGACTGAATACCCTGGTTCAGGAACATATGGATGTGCCCACCAACCTGCCCACCAGCCTGCCCTACTCAAGCCGACACCTGCGGCATGGATGAACTAGACTAAGACCTCAACAATAAGCACCCACATCGTTAGAGATGCCATGACGACCTAGCAAACTGCCAAGAACACATGTGCCACCATGCACACTGGACACTCACGCACCAACCCACACAAAGAACATATTCAGTGCTATGACGTAGGTGACAGATACACCCACTGACGCGCATCTTTATTATTTTTCACATAGGTTTTCCGTAATGCAGAAACGCAACACGCACGAAGCACTCGCATACACGCTTGCTGACGCTTTTCCCAACCCTCGCATAGTGATGAAAATATAACAAATACATGATACTGCCCATGAAGCCATGTCGCACCGCAACATAGGTGCCGTACATTACACATCCCTACCTATGAACAAGGCCCAAGTAGGCCGCAAACAAGAGCCGCCATGAACACTGAACGAGTAAGAGAACAAGTGATGATCATGCAGAACGAGCCCAGCGAGAGCTGACAGCCAATGAGCAATGTTGCAACTCGTATGCTACCAGCCGACGTCAAGGTCACACCTGCAAGCAAAGCCAAGCACACAGAAGCAAAATACAACTTTAAATGAGCAGAATTCTGCCCCAGCCACGTCTCTCCTCATGTGACCAAGCCAACCTGACAAGGTGCCAGACCCATGAGGGAGAAGTTGCCTGGGTCCCACGTCTGGGACACAGGCTGCAACAATGAAATGACCTAATGGACACCTACAGCGATGGGAATGGTCTGCTCTCAGGCCTATGAGCAAATCTGCGCATTGTCTGCACAAACACATAGTTACATATTGTTGCTAGTGACAGGTACACCGCGAGCTGGGAACAACGATGGTCCCAGGCTGGGAGGCTCGCGGGTGAACCAATCAGAACATGGGGGCACTCATCACTGACGCCACTAAAATTAGCCAATCATTAGGGGTCTTTGTATAACAATTTTCAGGTATCTAATAGAAGGGACAACCCAAGTATACCACCTGAATCACCCTCAACCACTAATAATGTTCTCTATATGTATGCTATACTAACCCTACCACTCGAGGAACCAATCCAGAGTGGCGATAGGTTTTTCACTAACTTTCCCAGGTGACGCAAGTAGCGCGTCATACTGAGGCAAAAAGGGCCTGCGAGCCCCACGAACTTTGATAGGGTCTGGACGGATGCGTTCGTTCCTAGACCCATCCCTGCCGTTGTTCAATAAACAGCAGATTCACCTTGCTTCTTGCGTGTGTCTCATACTCATTTTTGGGTGAACACGGGAGGAGTTGGGGCCTTCCAGCACGGAGGTCCGCGGACGGCCCAGCCGACCCGGGAGAATCACCCCGACAAGTTGGAGGCACTGCTGAGATCTGTTTACGATCTACCTTTTTATCTTTTATTTGTATTTTTTGCCGAATCCTCTCATTGAGAGGAGGCCCGGCGGCGCAGCCCCCTCTGCCGCTGCCCCCTTTTTGAGGACTACAGTACCATCGCGGAACTGCGAGAAGACCGGACAGCGCAATCCGGATATTGGCCCTCGGGAGCCGGTTGAGAAGTATCCCGCCCGCGGTTGGCGAGTGTCCAGACGTGGTCCAGACGAGGGGAGGTGGCGAGCCGCTTGGAGGGGTGCACGCAGTCGAGCAGCCCTGCATCAAGAGAACTTGGTGAGCATGTCACACCCAACAAGCAATGTGAGATTGTGAGGGAGGGGGGAGGAGTGTAATAAGGGCGGTGGGAGGTGTTACTGAGGTGTGCGGCGAATATTTGATCAATTAGTGTTGACGGTGAAGTGAATGATAGCAGGACAGGCTCAAGAGCCGTCCGCTACGTCACGGAGAAGGGTGGGCGGAGCAAGAAAACATCACGTGCGTTTACTCGTAGACACTGATTGGCCTAGGTCGTGGCCACCTGTAAGGGGGGTGTGTGCGTGGTTTCCTATGAATTGACGGTTATTGATCAATGAGTAGATGAGGATCCCTATTGATCGAGCGGTGAAACTCGATAGATAGATGACGTTTTCCTGTAGGTGGTAGCTAATTGGTTGCCTAGTACGGAAGATAATTGGCTGGTTAAGCCCTCCTGTTGAGGGGCGTATCACACGCGAGGAGACGCAGCATGCGCTGTCCGATTATATTGTTGGTTACCTTGTTCCAGGCGTAACAAGAGGACAGCTGTGGGGTTAACGGGGACAAACAGTGAAACTTATTTCGAGCATTCTGAAGTGTAAAGATCTTACCGATAGTTCTGGAAGAGGTTGGTGATGTCACCCGTAGGGCTTTCATAGGATACCTCGACCACACAGCATTGTTGAAGGGTGGTGGAAGAGTGAATAGTGGACAGGGGGTGAGCACAGAGGTTGTCGGCCACCCCAAACATGGGACAGGTGGAGAGGGGGAAGTGACCGTGCACGGAGAACGCCGGCCACACCGAGTGAGGTAGGAGGAGGAGAGGAGGAGAAAAGTGGGATGGCTGTACAAGCACGTCACACAGGGCATGAAGCCGCAGGGGGCTCCGTGCGCCGTGGCCGCAGAGGGCCGTAACGGTATTAAGGAAGAAAAACAAATACAGGAAAAGACAGGATATTTGCAAGCGTTATATTTGACTGTTTTTCCTTTTAGCGGACGATCGCAAGTCCCCTAACTACGGGGCCAGGTAATGACAACTATACTGAAAGGAGCTAACAACACAGCGTAACCATGTCATACGGGTTAGGATCGGGAGGGTGGGGGAATACCCTCACAACCCCATCACAGCATATATGTAAAACACTATCACCCCATAGGGAAAAACTGATTAAATACAGCATAGAATGGACACAAGGGACGGACAACAAAATGATGACACCCTGGCCGCCTAATGGCAGTTTTGACCCATACGTCCAACACTCGCTATTGACACATATACATAACACATACGAGGGGAAGAAGTTGACGCACCGCGTGGAGGTCTTTAACTTATGGAGGATGTTCCAGTGGTCCCGACTAGGACCAACCGGAATGTTTACAATGGAGGAAACGACGGAGGAGAAGAAGATTAAGGAGGAAGAGGGAAATGGGGAAAAGGAGGTTGACAGCGCACAATGCGTGGGAAGACAGCGAGAGGGGGAGGAAAAGCTTAGCATTGCAAATTAAATCGAAATAAAAAAGGAAAGGACAGATGACATGCCCCTAGCGCAGGTAGTGAAGAAGGAAGAAGGGGGGTTATATCCTATAACGGAACTACGAGAAGCGGTAAGGCAACAACTAACGGCACCTGAAGGGTATTCGAACCCCGCGTACAGCCCGCCACCATATACCGCTACATGTGGCTACACAGGGGGGGAGGTAACAAGTGCGGTAGGCCCACCTTATATGAAGACGCACGCAAGGGAAGGGAAGGTGAGTGAAGGACCAATCCCAACCATAGGACACGACGAGTGGGTAGCTGCGCAGGTGCTGCTAAAATTGAGAGGGTCACTAACGGGAGAAGAGAAGGGGTTAGTAAGGAAAATGAACGAGGATGATGAGAGTAGCAGTGAAATAAAAGGGGAAGAAGGTAAAAAGAAAGAAGGGGAGTTGTGAAGAGCAGAGGAGGAGATGTTGGAGGAACGATTGGCGGAATTAAGGAATTAGCAAAACGCCCTGATCAAACAGCTTGAGAGGGAGGAACGAGAGAGAAGGAGGGAAAGGAAGGAAAGTAAGGATGAGTTAGAAAAAATGCAGGAACGAACTGAAGCAAGAGGGAAGCAGAAAGGATGAAGGCAATAGCAGAAAGGGTATCTCGAGCAGCACAGCGTGACAGGAAAAGAGAAGAAGAAGAGAAAGAAAAGGAAATGGAAATATGGAAGCAGAAAATACTATCAGAAACCACCAAGAAGTATGAGGAAGGGGAAGTAATAGAAAGCATATTAGAAAGGGAGAGAGAGAGATGGGAAAGGAGGAGAGAGAAAGAAAGGATATTAGAGAGGGTGAGTAGTGAGGTGATGGAGGAATTAAAAAAGAAAAGAGATGAAATAGGTGGTGAAATAGTAGAGAAAAGGGAAGGGGAAAGAAGAGATAGGGAAGGAGAGAGTGGGGTAAGGAAATATGTATGCAGGGACGCAGAAGTAGCAACAACATCAGCACAAAGGGGAGCAATTGGTAAAGAAGAAGTGGGAGGAATGGATTTAATAGATTTAAAAACAGTGACGATTAGGGGGAAAAAGACAGATTGGGGGTTGTCGCTTCTGGACGATTTTTGCAGCGAAGAAGAAGAAGGAATGGAAGGGGAAGGAAGAAGTGGCAATGGGGAAAGCTTAGACAAATTGTACATCACCCGCACCAATAGGGAATCCCCATGGGCATGCAGAAGGAAGGAAGAGCTGGAGAAAGAACAAGGAATGGCGGGAAGGCAAACACGTGCAGCAACACCTGCATCATCCCGCCCAACATGTCCGCCCACACACGCTCCTGAACACACCCCCTACGCCGGCAGGCTTAGAGATCTCCCTGGACGCAGAGGAACGGACACACACACACACATCAAATAAGGGAAATAATAAAAGAGGGGGAATAGATGAAGGGGAAACTGCAATGAGCGGGGGAAATATGGACATAACAGATGACGTAGACGACACAGAAGAAGAGGAGGGGTATGCGGACTCCACACCGTGACAACTAGGGGGACAGAAGGGACACAATCTAATGCTGCTATTGGAGAGAGGGGGGTTAGGCCACAATACTTCCCTTGGAAGCATGCAGATAAGAAAAATATAAAGTGTTTACTCCCATCACTAAGTGGAGGAGCGGGAAAATGGATATATGAGATGGAAAAACACACTGCAGGACAGAAACTAGCAGTAGGAGACGTGAAGGGCCTATTAATATCAATATTAGGGGATGCGGCAGATGACATCTGGAAGAGAGCGGGGTTCCCCGGGGTAACAATAACGAACACATCACATGACGGGGCGCCATTTGCGAATTGCAGGCATGCACTGTGGCAAGCGCTGAGGGTACAATACCCAGACACCTCAGACATAGGAGCAATTACGTCACGCAAGATGCGTGAAAACGAAGATCCTGTTGATTATATCCAGGAGATTCAGGAGAAGTGGCGTATGGGAACTAGATAGCAATGGGACAAGACACCGGCAATATTTTACCACATACTAATACAAGGGCTCCCGGAGGCAGTACAATAACAATTAAAGAAAGTAGTGGGGATGGAAGCAAAGGCTTGGCCGGAAATACAATTGACTATATTACACCATTATAGGACGTGGCAAGAAAAGATAAAACAAAAGGAAGAAGATAGAAAAGCGGAAGAGGCTAAATTAGTGCAGATTAAACTTACTAAGTACACGATGGAAGGTGCACTAATAACTACACCCACAACAATGACACCAAACCCCATGCAGGTAGTGGCCGCACAGGATCCCTCACAACTACAAACACCACCACTACCACAATCACCAGGAATTATAACACAACAGCTGCCACCACCCCCACCATACACAGCTAACATGGGAGGAGGATACATGGCATCAGGATCTGGATATTATAATAACATAAGGGGAAGGGGAGGAATGATGAGGTGGAGGGGGTATGGCCATTCTGCACAACAGCAAGGGGGGATTCCGAAGCTTCTACCCCACTGGGCAACCAGTGTACCAGAATAATTCAGGGAGCTTCCCATGGCAGACAAGGGAACCACATGTATGTTGGGTTTGTGGAATGTTAGGACACATGTCACGTACATGTAGAATGAGACCCTCCACACCAGCATGGGGGGAACAGGGACTATAGGGCCTACAAGGGAGCAGCAGGGTTAACAACAACTGCAGGGGCTGCCACAGAGCAGCACACAGCAACAATTAGTAACACAACAACAGCCACAGACATATTCACTACCACAACAACAGGTAACAATAACACAACAACACCAAGTGCAGCCGGTGCAGCAGCCCACTCAAATACAGGAGAATAAGGTAACCTCTACCGATACACAGCTACAGCAAACACAATTGGGAAGGGTGACTGTGCTGGGACACAACCCTTACACACGAAGTGGTCAATCATTATACCCACAATAGTACAGACCACAGACGTCCTTGGTGTGTCCCATCCTGTCGGTAACACCTAATAGTGCAGAGGAACCACGCATTGAGGTAACGATAGGTGACAAAAAAATATCATTCCTTGTTGACACTGGGGCAACCCGGTCTTGCATAAGGGAGGGTATATTTAAGATGTCAGGTGAGGCCAAGAACACCCAAGGATTCTCTGGGGCTAGGGGGTTGGTTCCCTTTACTGATAACATCCCCTTATCTATTGGAAATGATGACATGTCTGTCCCACTCTTGTATTCGAGGGAATCACCAGTGAACATACTTGGGAGGGACATAATGAGCAGGCTAAATATGACAATATCCTTCACGGAGGATGGCATAATTTGTTCCACCCCAGGAATAAACATGCTTAATGCACGACAAATACTGCAAGCATATTGTGGACAGACAGTAACTCGAGCTGAGCCAGTGGATGGCGAACTGTTCCAGTACGGAACGGACATGGCATTCGCCTGGATGCCAGGAATAGAAGGAAAGATCTTTAGGAGGCCAGCAGCATATTTGTTCAGGCCCGAGACACCAGCCAATGAACCAGAAGGAAGGTGATTTCAGTGAGCATTGAGAGTATTATAGCAACTGCTGTTTATATCGCAGTACATGCCCAAGACCGGGAAGGGAGAGCATGGAGGGCAGTGATAGCCCTGGCTGAGGATACAGGCTCACTCAGGTGTCCAATGAAGAGCTCTTTTCAGAAGAGAAGGAAGAAGGTGAAATGGTATTTATGATGAGTGTAGATATATGGCTAAGAGTGACATATAAGCAAGTGGCACAGAAAATGGCCATGGCACTTGAAGCACCAGCATCTACCTCAGTTCCCTTCTACGAGGAAGACATGGCAAAAGTTCCAACCTCACTGTAGACCACCAGTCCCTATGATGTGGGATGCATAAAGAGTATCGGGGGAGTAAGAATAAAGCTGAAGAAAGGTGCAATACTACCTAGAGTGAAACAATACCCATTATCAAAAGAGGCAGATGAGGGCATATATGAAACAATAATGCCCTAATAAATAATGGCATATTGGTACCATCAGAATCACCATGCAACACGGCTGTGTACCCAGTGTGCAAGGCTAAAGGAGGGTCTTGGCGTTTCATCCAGGACCTCAGACCCTTGAACAACATTGTAGAAGCAGAGTACCCCGTAGCAGCAAACCCGGCCCCAATATTATGTGGAATTCCGGCAGAGGCCTCACGTTTCACAGTAATTTACCTCAAAAATGCCTTTTTCTCAATACCCCTGCACCCAGATTCACAAGACTTGACAAGCTTCACATACAGAAACACAAAATGGAAACACACCAGGATACCACAAGGATACTGCGAGTCACCCTCAATTTTCAACAGGGTAATACAGATGGACTTGGGAAACATTGAATTGGAAAGTACGGTGCTGCAATATGTTGATGATATAATAATTTGCAGCACGAGCGAGGAAAGGTGCAGGGAGGAGTCATTGAAAACGCTGACAGTGTTGGTTGAAAAAGGTTACAAGGTAGACAAAAAAAAGTTACAGTACTGTCAGGAACAGGTACTATACATTGGTCAACTAATATCCCAACACGGAAGAAAGATTGTACCACAAAGAGCACAAGCTATATCAAACACGCCACTACCACAAATGGTGAGGGAGCTGCAGCAGTTCCTGGGATTATGCAACCACTGTAGAACATGGGTTTTTGATTACAGCTCATACATAGGACCCCTACTTGAAGCATTGAGAGAAGCACATAAAGGGGACAAAACATTGGGGTGGACAAGGAAAATGAAGGAGGCATTTGACGAGTTGAAGCACGCCATATCAACTGCACCAGATTATGAACGGCAGTTCTTTATCTTTTCACATTGCGACTCAGCAGTAATGAAAGCAGTATTGACTCAGAAACCCAGCATGGGACATAAGCCAATAGAGTTCTACAGCGGTCACTTGGATCCTGTTATGTTAGGTCATTTCCCTTGCGAACAGAGTCTCGCCGCAGCTGCATTTGCGGTAGAGAAATCATCATCGATTACAATGGGGAGCCCAACCACACTATTCGTGGAGCATGCGCTGTTTGCAATATTGAATAAGCCTAAGTCCACACTAACCACGCAGAGGGCGTCAGGTTATGAGATCATTTTGTCTAGACCTGAACTGTCAATTGTAAGATGTAGTACAGTTAACCCAGCAAGGTTTCTAGCTGAAGTTATTGAGGAAGGTGATTATGCACACGATTGTACACAGACTATCGAAAGGTATTCATGCACTAGAAAAGTTGAAGAGGATGCACTCAAAGGTGGAGAGATTTTGTTTATTGATGGGTCATCAACAATAGACTTAAGTGATGGGATAAGGAGAACTGGGGCAGCAGTTGTAAAAATGACAGAAGATTTAATGTATGTCCCGGTGAAATGTGTGCAGTTACCACAGCATTATTCGGCTCAAGCAGCAGAATTGGTTGCACTGATCTTGGCGTTGAAGGAAAGCGTTGACAAAAGATATATTCTGATAGCGCATATGTCACCTCAACTGTCCACTCGGGGTTGATAAAATGGCAGAGAAGGGGGTTTAGGAGAGCTGATGGCACCCCAGTGCGACATGCTCTCTTGTTAGCAGAACTAATTGAGGTAATTAATGATCCCCTAGAAATAGCTCTTGTTAAATGCCCGGCACACACTAATGGAGACGACCATATCTCAAAAGGGAATGAAACAGCGGACGCACATGCCAAGCATGCGGCATACTTTGGTGAGATATGGAACCCCCCAGAGTCAGAGAGAGGGAGAGGGAAGGGGATGGCCAAACAGATGTTGATGAAAGAAGGGTACACCCATCTCCCAGCCACACAGATAATGGAATTACAGGCAGCCGCACCAATGGCAGAAAAGGAACTATGGGTATAAAGAGGATGTATGTCCCCAACTGATGCACTGTGGCGTCAAAATAACACCGGAAAGTTAGTCATGCTGTTGGCACTGTTGAACACCGACCTGGCCCAGCTCCATCACCCAGCTCATACAGGAAAGGAAGTAATTGCAGCACGAAATAGAGAAGACTGGTTCTGCCCCGAGTTAAATTCTAATGTAACAAATTTTATCAGCAATTGCCTCACATGCCAACAGTTTACGGCCGGTCACATGCTGCAAGTGATAAAAGGTACTATACCCTGGCCAGAGTGACCATTCCTGCACCTTCATATTGACTACGTTGATATGATCAATGTATGTCAAGGAAATAGGTATATGATTGTAGTGGTGTGCCCGTTCTCCAGGTGGATCGAGGCTGGACCCTGCTCACATGCAGATGCGTTCAGAGCAGCTAAATTTCTAGTGAGAGAGGTTTTCCCCAGGTGGGGTGTGTGTGAAGTGTTGCGGTCAGATAACGGCCCACACTTTGCTAATGAAATGTTTCAGCACATCACGTCCTGCTGGGTATTAAGCATAAATTTACGTGTGCATATCACCCGCAGGCCAACAGTATGAACGCCTGAATGGCCTATTGAAAGAAGAAATAGCAAAAATACAGCAAACAACCAAGAAGAGCTGGTTATACTGTCTCCCGCTAGCTCTATTTGAGCTAAGGAATAGGCCAGGGTCTGATCACCACCTCACTCTTCAAGAGGTGGTGACAGGAAGTCAAATGCGGCTTCCTCTAACGCCTACATCAAGAGCATTCACAGACCATGAAAACACTGCAACTGTTCTTGGTGACGAAATGTATCAATATGTGTCTTCTTTGATTACTAGTATAGCGTTTGTATCTCAACAGATCGAGCGCACGCGGGGCGTGTCGAAGAGTTCTCAACAAGAAGAGACCGACAAGGAATTGGAAAAGGAAGGACTAAGAAAAATTGCTAAAGGTGACCATGTGCTACTCCGCAATTTCAACAGAAAGTGGAACGGCCCACGCTTCACTGGTCCTCATTTGGTAGAGGAGGTAGCTACCAGAGCGGTAAAATTGCAGGATAAGCGTGCCTGGAAACACCTACACGACGTGAAGATCTACAAACTCCAGACCCGCCCTAGCGTTAACGACAGGGCCATTGGAAGCGCAACGACAGCAACAGAATTGGCTACGGAGAAGGAAACGTCGGCCACAGCTGACAACAGTAGTGCCACCACACGAGATCACACCCCAGACTCCCAAGAGGCAACTACTGAAATAGACACTGGACACTTGCCCACAGCCCATCCCATGGTCACGAGATTGAAAAGTAAAGAAACTTTCGCCAGTTGAGCCCCAAATCTCATCCCCTATAAGGTCACCCCCAATTGAAGGACATTGTTTGCGCACACACACACACAACCGTAAAACACTTGTATGTTTTCTCTTCTCCTTCTCTCGCACATGCAGGTACCGTGTATAATTGTTTTGTTAAGAAAATAAGTAACTAACAGTGTACTGTGCCCAAGAGTAGATGCTGCCCACGGATGAGAGCACCCCTGAAGAGTTGTCACACCAATTTGTATATCACATAAAAAGTACCTGAAAAGAAGGAGGATACACATATATTACACTGCATTTATTTTGGCCATAGAACAATCATTTCCCCATCTTCACCAGCACTTACCTGCACTAAGGGATAGATCCCTAAGGTTAGCGTGGGAATAGCTCTTCGCCTGGGCACTGAACGATTACTTAATAGGGAGAGCTTAATAACAACCACTAACAATAATAACAAGCGTATTGAGGATTTTCAGGTGGGCACCTTTAACGTTGCAAGAATAAGCTGCCGGACTGCAGCAAGGTAAGAGCAAATGCCTCAAAAAAGGTAGCAGGCGCTCCTCTCTAGAAAGAACATGGCATTATAACCTGTTCTGAGATGAGAGTTTGCAGCACACGCTTTTAGCTCACTGTACCTTTCACAGATGGGAAATATCCATTTGCATATCAGTCTTTGTCCCGCCCACATGGGCAGTCCAGCACCGAAATGCTATGGCAATTCCTCTCTGAACAAGAGTACCAAAAGCAACCCCATACACGTGTTTCAGCCTTGTTGGGCCTCATCAGTGAGGTGAAGCTTTGCCTCTCTGAGCACAGTGAGCAGGGAGTTCACGTCTGGTTGCCCCCAGGTAACTCAGGGTGACCAACCCCAAGTTCCTTGCAAATATTTCAAAAAAGGTAGCAGGCACTCCTCTCTAGAAAGAACATGGCATGATAACCTGTTCTGAGATGAGAGTTTGCAGCACACGCTTTTTGCTCACTGTACCTTTCACAGATGGGAAATACCCATTTGCATATCAGTCTTTGTCCCGCCTACATGGGCAGTCCAGCACCGAAATGCTATGGCAATTCCTCTCTGAACAAGAGTACCAAAAGCAACCCATACACGTGTTTCAGCCTTGTTGGGCCTCATCAGTGAGGTGAACCTTTGCCTCTCTGAGCACAGTGAGCAGGGAGTCCACGTCTGGTTGCCCCCAGGTAACTCAGGGTGACCAACCCCAAGTTCCTTGCAAATATTTCAAAAAAGGTAGCAGGCGCTCCTCTCTAGAAAGAACATGGCATAATAACCTGTTCTGAGATGAGAGTTTGCAGCACACACTTTTTGCTCACTGTACCTTTCACAGATGGGAAATATCCATTTGCATATCAGTCTTTGTCCCGCCCACATGGGCAGTCCAGCACCGAAATGCTATGGCAATTCCTCTCTGAACAAGAGTACCAAAAGCAACCCCATACACGTGTTTCAGCCTTGTTGGGCCTCATCAGTGAGGTGAAGCTTTGCCTCTCTGAGCAAATGCCGGTGAGATTAGCTTTTGTAATAAAGATGATAGGAGTATTGGTCATCACTGGTCTATTGGCTGCCTCTTTATGGTAGAAAAGTTATGTTATCAATATTATGGCTGCACCCAAACCTAACATACCCCATCCCACGGCTGCAACAGGTGTGACATCAGGTGGTACTAGCAACCCTCCGCATAAGGGAAGTAGAGTTAAACGCAGCACATATACAGATAACAAGGGTATTGATAATTACATAACAGATTCAGCACACGTCTCAAACAACATGTGGTACCAGCACATGACCCAAATAGGTAAGCAGACAACAGAAGATAGCTGTTATGTTTGCTCATTGATCCCATACGCCATGAGCGCTCCTCAAACATTCGTCGCCACAGATATACAAGAAAAGATGGCGCAATGTATAATATATCTGGCACTATTCCAAGCGAGAGGGCGATTTCAAGGAACAGTGATGAGAATGGATTCAGATACATGACAAGTGGCCCTGTAAAGGGAGAAACGAAGAAAGTAACCCTACAATACCTACCATGTGATTGGTACGCCACTGAAGTTCCTGGTATACAAGGATGTTGTAAAAGGCCACTGGTAACAATAACAGGGAAGGTATACATGAATAATGAATGGGAAATAGGAGTGGTCGGTAGCAACATGGTAACAAGAGAAAATATTACCACCATAAAGGAACACAATGACAGATGTTGGACGACATGGGGCAAATACGTACCCATGCTGACATGGATGGAGAAGGATGAAGACCCAATAAGCATACTACTACTGTCCGCGCCCAAGTTATGCTACCAACACAGAGGAGAAGTGGAGGTGGGATACAACACCAACTCTGGAAGTGTGTTAGAATTACCAGAGGGGGGTGCTGGAACGGGAGTGATAATGGATCATTATTGGGCCTGCGGAAATAAGGCATATCACACCCTGCCCCCGTTGTGGAATGGTATATGCACAATGGTACACATCAACGTACCCTCGCTAGTGGTGGCCCAAAAACATGTGAACATGGCCAACTTCCCCAAAATGGATGAAGGGAACAAGAGGAAGAAGAGATCTGTACAATCACAGGAGAGAGAACAACAACAACAACAATAATGTCCTAAACAGGAAGAAGAGACAAGGAGAACCCCTGACAGGAAACTACCTGTGGGGAAGGTCAGAAACAGCTCTTACTTCTATCCCACCAGAACACAGGTTATTTAGCAGAGCTGCCATGTTCTTCTCATCAATAATACACCCTGGACTACAAGCTTATGCAAACGCTAAATGGCTCCAGATAACCCAATGGGAACTAATGATGACAATTAATTCAACAGTAAACGGATTCAATGCAATAAAAGAGGAACTACGAGCGGTAAGAATGGTAGCATTACATAACAGATATGTATTGGATCTCCTCACAGCGATGGAGGGAGGCGTTTGCGCAAAGATAGGACAATCATGCTGCACATTTATTCCTGCTAACAATGCCGACAATGGTACACTTACCGAAGCAGTAGCACAACTGGCCCAGATGCACTCCAAGATGATGGAAGAAAGTAAAGGGGTAAAAAAGGATGATAGCTGGTTTTCATTGTGATGGTCATGGATGCCATCATGGCTGTCGGACGGCTGAAGATAATAGTTGGATGCATAATATTGGCTGCAGCTGTACTGATTGTAATAAGGTTTTGGAAGGCCAGGAAGGCACGTACTACAGATGAAATGATCGAAATGATCGGCATGCACCCCTTGATGCCAACTGACGACGACCAGCACACAGAAGTGATAATAAAGGAAAGAGAGAAACTGCGCAGACAGATTATCGCCAATCACTTAGACCCACCATCCGTAAAGCTTGAGAACCCAAGAAACCCGAGGAGCTATATCGGAAGATGGGTATATTGCAAACCGGGAGGGAGCTGTGTATACATGTACTGGTCATTTGGAGACCATGTCAACCACTATGGACACCTGGGAGGGGTGACCAAAATATGGAGAGTAAGAGGAGATAAAGAAAAAGATATGTTTGTGGTCGACAAGCCGACCAGAGGGGGGACTGAAGTGGGAGAATGGGAGAAAAGCTCCCCCCAATCTCCTCGCGACCATGGCCCAGAGGATTGCGGCCTAGACACCCTCCACGAGAAGAAATTGCCTACCTACCAGACGACTGAATACTCTGGTTCAGGAACATACGGATATGCCCACCAACCTGCCCACCAGCCTGCCCTACTCAAGCCGACACCTGCGGCATGGATGAACTTGACTAAGACCTCAACAATAAGCACCCACATCGTAAGAGATGCCATGACGACCTAGCCAACTGCCAAGAACACACGTGCCACCATGCACACTCGACACTCACGCACCAACCCACACGAAGAACATATTCAGTGCTATGAAGTAGGTGACAGATACACCCACTGACGCGCATCTTTATTATTTTTCACATAGGTTTTCCGTAATGCAGAAACGCAAGACGCACGAAGCACTCGCATACACGCTTGCTGACGCTTTTCCCAACCCTCGCAGAGTGATGAAAATATAATAAATACATGATACTGCCCATGAAGCCATGTCGCACCGCAACATAGGTGCCGTGCATTACACATCCCTACCTATGAACAAGGCCCAAGTAGGCCGCAAACAAGAGCCGCCATGAACACTAAACGAGTAAGAGAACAAGTGATGATTATGCAGAACGAGCCCAGTGAGAGCTGACAGCCAATGAGCAATGTTGCAACTCGCATGCTACCAGCCGACGTGAAGGTCACACCTCTAAGCAAAGCCATGCACACAGAAGCAAAATACAACTTTAAATGAGCAGAATTCTGCCCCAGCCACGGTCTCTCCTCACGTGACCAAGCCAACCTGACAAGGTGCCAGACCCACGAGGGAGAAGTCGCCTGGGTCCCACGTCTGGGACACAGGCTGCAACAATGAAATGACCTAATGGACACCTACAGCGATGGGAATGGTCTCTCCTCAGGCCTATGAGCAAATCCGCGCATTGTCTGCACGAACACATAGTTACATATTGTTGCTAGTGATCGGTACACCACGAGCTGGGAACAACGATAGTCCCAGGCTGGGAGGCTCGCGGGTCAACCAATCAGAACATGGGGGCACTCATCACTGACGCCACTAACATTAGCCAATCGTTAGGGGTCTTGTTTGTATGTGTATGCATGAGTGAGTGTCAGTGAGCCACTGAATGTGTGTGCATGTTTGTGCGCATCAGTATGCACTAGTGTAATGCATGGATCAGTTTTTTGGTGGCTGCATCATGAAAGTTGTTTACAGTTGTAATTAAAGTATTCATTGTATACATAACATCAAATCGATTTTGACAATTGCTGGCAATGCAGGTATAATTTATGGGTGCAAAACCATCATCATGATAATAACAATGATGGTAGTATATTCTGGATTCACCATCAGGTACATGACATACAGTGGCAACACTGGCATATATTGTGAGCACAGCTTCACAGAGTGTTTTACTGTGGCAATGATGGCCTATATTTTGAAAGTGATATCCAGTTGCACAATTGGCATATATTGTCATTGCTTCTTTATGTATAGATGTGATACTTACATATATTGTGGGCAAACATTCATGAAAGTGATTTACAGTGACAATAATGGCTTATAGTGTGGGCTCAGCGTCATGAAATTGAATAACACAGTAAATAATATACATGGTGTGGGTGCAGTAGCATAAAGATGATATAAAGTGCCAATGCTGGTGTACAGTGTGGGTGCCAATTTCATGAACGTTATTTACAGTGGCAATAAAGTTGTATATTTAGTGGGCAAAGCTTTCAAGAACATGAGTTACAGTGCCAATGCTGTCATATATTGTGGACACATATTTATGAAAGTGATATACACTGTCAATAATGGCATACATTGTGGGTGCAGCTTTGTGAAAATGATTAATGATGTGAACACTATATATTGCATTTGCAGTATAAACTTGGTTTAGAGTGGCAATAGTTGTGTACAGTGTGGGTGTAGCCTCATTAAAGTGATTTACAGTGACAATACTTGCATAGATACTGGGCACACATTTCCGGAATGTGATTTACAGTGTCAAGTGTCAAGCATATATGTATATAGTTTATGTTTAGATGGATAATTTGTGTTACTTAATGCCTTTTTGGAACTTGTTTCCAAACTAGAGTACTATATTTATATCGCGGGCACAACATCTATAACATGAGATATTGTGGGACTACAAATGCCAATTTTGAAATGTATATATATATTGTGGACAGAGTCATTACCATGATATGTAATGATATGTAATGACAATGGCAATACTAGCATATATTCTGGGTACAGCATCAGGAAAGTTAAATACAGTGGTAAGGCTGGCATACATTGATGACACAACTTATTAAACTGATTCAGTGTCATAATGCAGGCATACATTGTGAGCATGGCATCATTAATGCCATATTTAATGGAAATGCTGCCATCTGTACTGTGTGCAGTGACATACAGCATATCTACAGTACAATGATAGCATACATTAGGGCATAGCATCATTAGCTTAAAACACAGTAATGTCAGCAGTACTGGCATATATTCTTGGTGTAGTATCATGAGCATGACTTGCAGTGGCAATGCTAGCAAACATTGATGGTGAATCGTCATGAGAGATATATACAGTGTCAATACTGTCAGATATTTTGGGCAGAGGTTCATGGTATACATGTAGAATGGATATATTGGTATACATCATATCAGCAGTGTCCTGAACATGATTTACTTTAGCATACTGGCATATTTGTTGGTTGTGGCTTCATGCAAGTAATTTACTCTGGTAATGCTTCAATCAATTTTCTGTGGACAAAGGCATGATACACATGTTTTTAAATGCTCCTGCATATTGTTTTGTCCTGGCATTTATTTTATTTTTTAAGTGTCACCCTAGATAAACAATTGCACATGTCATGACTGTTTTCCCAATAGGTCTGAAAAAGGGTGCTAATAAATGAACCTTTCCAACCCATTACTGTAATTATGGTATCTGGGTCCTACACCCCTAATCTCTTCACATTACATATAGTTCCCACACTATACCTGGCCTCTCATAATAATTTCTGAGAGCAATAATGTCCAATCACTGCAGATATTACCCAGCCATAATTGTTTTTCAATTGTTCACAGTGTCAGTGCCCCCTAAGTAGGCAATAGACTTAATGCTGCCTTAACAACATCCCCAAGCCTTCCATTACTGGGTAGTGATGCTTCATCCTCACCCCTAACAGCCACTGCCAGTCTTTTGCCACGTTATTTCTTTCCCTTGCCCCTTTCCCTCCCTTTTTAAAGCTTGGATCCAAGGGCATCTCTTGCCCAGGCAGCTGTAGCGAAGTGTGGATGAAGAAAATGGCAATTCATGTTTGTTGGTGCTAGGGCATGGGATGGAAATCACCCCCTGTTCAATGCATCTAGAATGCTCGTGCCACCTCAGTCACCACATCCCGTCCCTCCCTTCACCCATACACCCAAGCACCCATTCCACACTGTGCTCCAATGCACTTTAAACCAATACAAGACCAGACATGAGTTCCTCAGGAGCACACAAAACCTACATCCATAAGAGTCCGCACTTGGCAATTCCATGTCACCCACACTTAGGAATCTACCTTCCTCTTGATCTACCGACTACCCCATCCAACAAAGCCTTTCTAAATAACATCATTAAGCTCATCAGAACAACAACCATCAACTTGAAATGTAATGTCTTCCTTGGAGACCACAACCTACTCACAAGGAAACCAGAAAGACACTAATTGCCATTCTGGACTTTCTATTATTAGTATCCCTTTTATTGGAAAATTCATTGATAATGCATTTGTCAACCAACTACTCACTCAAATTTACCAACTCAGCCTACTTTGGGATTATAAATCCCACTTCCACCCCAAATGCACCAGAGGCACACCCACCATCCAGGTGTATGAACCTGCCTTACAAATTATCAGTACAGTTGAAACATACCTATTGGTACATTGACCATGTCGAAGGCAGAAGAGAGATAAAGTAGGATGAGGACAGAGTGGATGTTAGAGTCAAGGTTGGAGAGCAGATCTTCACGGATGTTCAGGAGAGCATTTTCCGTGCTTCTGCCTGCTCTAAGGCCAGATTGATGGTCATGGAGACAACCAACAGAATCAGAGGTTATGCTGCGAGATGGCCATCTTTTCCAGGAGTTTGCCCAGAAAGGGAGAGATGGGCAATATTTAACCAGGCAAGAAGGGTCGGCAGTGTGTTTTTTGAGAAGAGGGTGCACAAAAGAGTGGTTCAGAGCGGAGGGGAAGGTTCCTGAGATGAAGGAGGGGTTGCAGAAATCAGCCAGGGCAGGAGCGAGGATGTCAATGTGGTCCTTGATGGTTTTGGTAGAACAGGTAGGAACCTGTTTTGACGAGACTGTCATAGATCGAACTTGTCTAGAGACCTTGTCAATGGAGAAAAGAGGAAAGGAGGAGAAAGAAGGTGGGCGGTAGCTGTAGGAGGACCATAGTTTGCAGAAGGAGGGGGAGGTCAGGGGACAGGGGCAAGAGGTTGGACAAGATATCCTGAGTTTTAGAGATGAGGTGAGAGGCAAGGGCTGTGCAAAGGGCCTGGGAAGCGACAGTAGAGGTAGAGACTGCAGCAAGGTTGGCCAGCTCCTTGACGATTTTAAAGAGTTTAGCTCAGTTGTCAGATGGTGCAGAGACACAGGCTTGGATGTGGGCTCCCTTCGTAGTGTCGACAGAGATTCGGTATTGCCTTTGGAGCAGGCGACAGGCCAGTTTGTCAGAGGATGAACAAGAAGACCGCCATTTCCTCTTAGCTGCCCTACACTTACGTTCAAGTGTAGCTAGGTCAGAATCATACCAAAAATTGCATTTGGCTTTTGGCTTAAAACTGATCCTCATGACAGGGGCAAGAGCATCGAGAGCATCAGAGATAGAGGAGTAGAGCATAGACAGGGCTGTGTCTGGGTGTGAGTCAGCCAGAGGTGGAGGGGAGGGAGAAAAGGTGGTGGTGAAAGTCTTAACTGACACATACTTTCTGGGCCAGATGTCCGAGAAGGCAGTTGGCAGTGTTGGGGTAGTCTTGGCCTGGGGGGAAGAGACAGAGAGATGAGAGGAGAGGAGGGAGTGATTGCTACAGGAGAGAGGAGTGGTCAGAGGGATGGCGAGGGGGAGGTCAGAGGAGATAAAGACATCACATGTGTGCCCTGCAGAGTGTGTTAGGCCAGAGGG
Organism: Ambystoma mexicanum; assembly: GCF_040938575.1. Classification (NCBI taxonomy): domain Eukaryota; kingdom Metazoa; phylum Chordata; class Amphibia; order Caudata; family Ambystomatidae; genus Ambystoma; species Ambystoma mexicanum. Next base: position 481,841,579 of record NC_090926.1, read on the forward strand.
GAGGATAGAGAGGGAGAAGGAATTACAGAGGTCCCAGAAGAGTACATAGGAGGAACAAGGAGAGTCTAGATGGATATTGAGGTCACCAAGAAGGAGGAGTTGAGTGGTTGAGGCCAGGAGGGAAGAGGAAAGCTCCGACCACTCAGAGAGAAATGAGGTGATCTGACCAGGAGGCCAGTATATAGTAGACACGATGAGAGAGTGGATAGTAGAGAGAAAAAACCTGCAGACAAGGCATTCCAAAGAGGAGTATGTCTGCTTGGGAATGATAGAGGCGGGAATCCACTCAGGGAAGATCAGGGCTACACCCCCTCCAGACCGGGTGGATATGGGTGCATAGAGGATCTTGTAACCATTAGGTAGGAGAGTGTCAAAGCTTGTGACAAAGCTGTCCCTGAACCATGCCTCCATAAGACCGAGGACATCGAGGTCAAGTTCTTCCAGGAGGTGGCAAATGTCAGAGGACTGTTTCACAGCAGAGTGAGAGTTGAGAGTGGTAAAATGAAGAAGGTTGCCAACCTTTAAAGCCTTCCAGGAAGGGATACAAATCAGAGGTACGCCCTGTGGGGGTGAAGAAGGAACCCAAGGTGGGGTACAGGAGGGGGAAGAAGGGGCAAGGTAGCCAAGTGAGGCAAGGGACAGCAGGAGATGAAAGGAAATTGATAAGGCAAGGGAAACGCCTATCAAAGAGGGGGAGATTAGCCTGAGGTCCTTGGCCTGAGGTCCCAGGATGTATGAAAGTGCAGGCTCTAGTAATCTCTCTCATTTATAAAGAAAAAGAAACTACTTGCATGACTCCCGCCCACACAGCTATGCTCCATTAAGGCGGCACACCATGTAGTAGCATGCTTCATCCCCTAGGTATGCAAGTTCTACAACAACTACTGTACCCTGCAGGAGCTGCACCGTTTACCCTCACAATCTAGGATCCTGTGAACAAATGTTTGTATCACTGAAAAGGCTACATGTGTCGGCACAACTCCTTACATGACCTCTAAGTGAAACATATCCAGATGTGTAGTGGAAACAGTAGAAACAGTAGCAGTAGAAACATGAACAAACTGAAGATTAATCAGGTTCAAAAGGACAAACTAGCAAACAGTTGTTCTCCTGCTATTTGATGGAATTTCATTCCAATTGCAATTCGGACCTCTCCCTCCCTCCTCCTGTCCCCAAAAAAGCTGAAAACCCACTATTTCAGTCACACATTATCCAGACTCTGTGGCTACTTACAAGCCTTTGGGTAGCTATCTGCTGCTCAGCTCAACGCTACCACGTTCATTGTTTGCTGTACACACAGCACTGTGTTACAGTATGCTCATCAACACTCGTGCCTGTTTGTGTTACCCTAATCCTGCTGTACAGCAATCTTCTGCACGCAAGCTAGGTTTGTGCTAAAAAATATAATATATCTAGACAATATACCTGACGTTGTCAGGGATAAAATCTAATCCACTGGTGAGCAAAGAGACTAACTAGTTCTGTCTTTGTCACAGAAAACCTCAGAATACACGTTACATGTCTTTCCAATAGTTGCATTAGCAAAACTATGACCTAAACATGTCTGATGTTGATCTAGTGGCTCTTGCTGTCCTTTTTAAGCATGCCTGGTTGCATCAATCTGGTTGTCTGGTTTGTCTTTGTTGTGGTGTCTCTTGATATATTTGTTCTGTTTGGTTGCATCAGCCTGTTGTCTGCTTTGTCTCTGTTCTGGTGTCTCCAAAGGTAGATCATCTCTTGCGTGGAATGCTGAATGAATTGCAGTTTTTGTGTCACTTGGTATGTGTACGTCTTGAGTGTCAAGAATATTAATTTCTCTTTACTCAATTTACTCAGACTGTGCTTTGGAGCATTTTCAGATGTTATTATGGTTGCTTATTGAGCGCAATTTTAGCTTTTATTATGGTTGTATGTCAAGCAAAATAGCTATGGTTATTTGCTCAGCATAACATGCTTTATTTCTAAGTTCAGTCACAAGGGGCACAAGTTCAGCAACTTCAAATTAAACAAATTGTACATTATTTGTACCGCACTGCAGTTTCATTCCTTTTCCTATTGATGCACTGGAAGGAAACCTCATCTCCTTGTTTTCCATGTTTGAACCCTTGGACAATGCCAATGGCCAGCTCAGCACATTCAACCACACTCTAACAGAGACCACTAACACCCATGCACCACTGCCACTTTAAATGATTTAGCATGCACCTTTCACACCAGACAGGAACTCATCATCAGCAAGCGTGCCATACACAGAAACAAATTTTACTAGGGAACTCCACCCCCCAATAGAAGAAACCAACACTCTGAGAGCCCACTGCGCATCACACAGACAGTGTATTAATCTTTATCATGAGTCAATGCAACAGCGTCATTGAAGGATTCAATGTTCACATGGAGGTGGGGATAACAGTGGTTTAATTCCAAATAATGGATTCAGTATTCTACATCTGTTTACTTATAAGGAACAAGTCATATCATGATCATAACTTAATGCTTATAACAAAAAAATTAGAGGAACAAATATCATCAGAGAAAGAGCAATCAGTCTCAAAGAATAACATTTGGTTAAAATATCAGAGGCTATATTGCATGTTTTACCAGTGTATGCTTTACAACGCCTTTATCAGGACATTACATTATTAAAATAGAAAAAAGGTCAAAAGAGAAAACAAACATGTGTTGGAATTGTATTACAGATGTAAACGCTATAGCATAACATAACATAAAATAGTATTTCAAATCTATGTAATTGCAAAGACGTCAAAGAGTGTATACGTAGTTAAATGAATGTGGTTTCAGCCAGGTCCGTATTAGATTTACCGAAGCGTTGGTCTATGAGAAACAAAGTTGCCTCGTGCCCGGTGGTCAGCAGATGCAGACTGGCGATAAAAATGAATAGGCACCATTTAAGTACCACCATTCAATGAACTGAGTCAAAAAGAGTCATTTTAAAATAATGATGTTACGTGAAACCTCTGCAGGGCAAGACATGTATCCAATTAAAAGCAGAAACTGTGCAGACAATTGTCAGGGATGTAGTCATCTGAATAGATGGGGTACATCCTCAAATTAAGTTGGGGTGGGGTATTTCAATATGTCGTGGCACACAAATATGTGTGGCATGCCAGGTCACTGTGATTCTGCAGTGGATTTTTTACTGCAATACCCCTGTTATGAGCATGTCAGTGCTAAAATAGAACTATAGAAGTTTTCATAATAATAAGGTGAACATTTACTTATTAATCCAAGTCTGTGACAGCTGTGTAGGGAGGTATAGTGTCGGTGGTGCTGAGTGGGATATGGATGGGTTGCTGTGGGTTTGTGTAGCACTGGGTGGGAAGGGTTTGGTGTGTTTCCATGTGTGGGTCGGGGTGCGTCTTAACAGTCAAAGGAAACACCTGACCGAAGTTCTAAATCATGAATCTTTTTCTTAATTCGAGCAAGTCATCCTGTTGCCCTTTTTTGGTTGGGGAGCAGCCCCTAGTAGGGAATAAACGCCAAAGGTGTTTGGCGCTGCCATATGTGAGGTGAGCACTACGCGGGAACTTTGACTTAGTTGACGATTCTTGGATGCATTGTTCGGTGTTGAATTCTGGTGAGACATTTCTCTAAGTGCTTTCCCATTCAATGGCTTACTTCAGTTAAAGCAGTATTAGTTTCATGAGCAGTTACCTAGCACTACTATCATGAAGTAAGATATATGAAGTAAGAAACATCTACTGCTTGCCATTTTTATTTGCTGCTTCTCACACTCTGAATTTGTATCTCAAAGTGTTTGAAGGCAGGGAGCAAGGGGGGTGGGGGTAGACTCTGGCAGTCAGACGTGCCTTGATCCTGCTGTTTTCTGCATGTTGCAGTTGGAAGAATGGTTTGTTGGCCATCCCTCATTTATTATATGACATTTAAGGTATGTTCTATATTATATATATGTGTCTGTCGTGTTCAGCCCATTGCATTTGTATTAGTATAAATAAAAGAAATACTCTAACTTCCATTTCACCTAAAGATAGGCAGAGCAAATTGTATAAAATGTTCCAGCCAATCAAGGATGTTAACGCCCTAATATCTGAGATAAAAGGGATGATGCATGATATTGATTGTACAGAGCGAAACAAAAGGCTTATTGTGCCTAAGATTGACAACAATGATTCTGTTAAGTGTGCAGGGTCTAATTGTGCGATCGAGGAATGGTGTATTGAGCATATCAGGGACTGTCAAAAAAGCCTAACCCAGCCCGTAGCTATAAATCTAGGCAGCCTGTACATCGGTGCCAGATAAGGACCCACTTTTGGTGTTTGAGACAAAGAAAAAGCCTGTTCAAAAGAAGGGGGAAAATTGTTCTTTGGCACTTAACGCTTTGGGAACAAATACATCCACTGGTTATGACATGTAGTAATATATAGCGCCTTGGAGTGTGTAGCACCTCACTGAATGTGATGGCATTTTGTTGCCAGAAATAATGTGGCACACACATATAGCCAGTCCTATGTTGCCAGTATAACATGTGAGTATGTGGCTGGAGACATGCAAGGTACAGGATTTATAATACAGCAAAAAGCTCAATGTGAAGCTGCAAGTTTAAAAGTGCACCAGAATTTTATTTTTCTTCTCTTATTTGTAATACCGCATGCATAGGAGACTACATTATTCATATAATTAACTGACTTAATTAACAATTACTAATTACTAGAGCTAACTCATTAACATTATAATGTAATCTCGGAGTGAAAAATGAGGTGAAAATGCATATTCTGAAATTCTTCTTTCAAACGTGCACTGGTTTTTTTTTTCTTCATTCTATTCCTATGTTTGCAGCAAGCAGAGAGCCTGCTTACCAGGAAATGAGATTAGATACAGTTGCTCACTGTGTAAATGTCCTATTGTACAGAAGGAAGGGTGATGGTGCCTTTCAACATGATTGGAGCAGTGTATCTGCAGATTTATTACGTAGGCAAAATGGGAAGGTGCAGAGCTTTGCTGGGGGAATAAGGTCAGAGGGTGAGGTTAGGTCGGGTGGACTGAGCTCTGAGACAGACGTGCAAGGTCTCACTCAGCGCTGGGTAGAGAACTTTCTGTTCTTGCCGCGCACTTCAAACATCCAAGATTACAGAGATAATTCATGCTGACTGGGCCAGCTTTTCTGAGGCGAGTGAAAGAAGGTCGTCTGGGGGAGAGAACTACAAAGGTTTGGTAAGAATCCAAAGTTGAAGTGAGGTTATCGTGTCCTGTTGTTTGATGAGTGTCTGATCTAAAAATATCAGGCAGTCAGAGTAGCAAAGAAAAATAAAATCCCATGCATTTTCATTCGTCTTGTTGCCTATTTTTAAAAAGTTTATTTGCACTGTATCTGTTGTTTTTTTTTCTCTTCTTATTATATTACAGGCAATGCTGAAATGTACATGGTAAGAGTTGTATCATGAATTGTAATTGTCTGCAATATAACTAATTTATATAAAAAACAGATGGTTCAGAGTTTTATTGTTGTGGGAGCTGCAAATGCGGAGTTGGGGAAGATTTGTGTTCTTTGGTAATACATTTGCCAATTTTCTCATGCAGATAGAATAACAGACAGACTAAGCTGTGATATATAGGTGTATGCGTATGTTCCCCATTGCATTTTCTTTGGGGAAATCTAATATAACACATAGATTACTGGGGGTCTATGAACCATGCCTATGGGCGCATAGATCAATGGTGTAAATAAATCAGTGATACCGGCCACAGGCTGTAGGTGGCACTATACATAAAATTGTTGGTTCCGTTGTGCATAGGTCCAAGGCCCTCTATAGATCACTAGGAAGTATTCTAATAGAAAGGAAGGTTTTGTGTATGATGGGGTTATAATGTAGGGAAGGGAAATTATGCTCACCACTAAGTAATTTACTACCACAAAATACTGCCAATAGTACATATTACTAAATTCTCCAATATAATGTAATAAAGTTGGGTCACTAGAATGATGTGAGGCCAAACCCAATCTAAACACGAGGATAGGTATTACCAAGGTCCTGTTCATCTTTTGGTGGTAAGAAAATACTGCCAAACCTCAAACTTACACAAAACATCCAACACATATGGTGCGTCGGCCGGGCAAGTGGCTATAGAGTACCTACTGGGCGTGGCAAGTGTGTCACACACTACCATACGTGCATTAGAGGGAAGCCTTTTATTAGAGCAGTGTGACACTAGAAGTGAATTTCAGAATGTCTCCAATGGAGGCCACATTTCCAGAGCTGGTGCAATATCTGGAGGCAAGGTTATATGCACATGGGACATGGTCATCAAATAATGCCACAGAATGGCATAAACACATTTATGGTGAAGTACAGAAAGAGCCATTAGACAGCATTTTTGCAGAAGGCAGCATAATTCAGGTCTGCCTTTTGAGACTATTAAATGCAGCTCATAAACATGCAGAGAAAGATTGTCTGATACGGCCATGTGCCAAGACATGGTTTATCCTAAATAGATCCCTGTGAATGCAAGAAAATGATACCAGGCTGATTGGCAGGTTAAAAGCTGATCTTGATGGGGCAAGTGAAAAAGAGGAAATTTAAGAGCAGAATTGGAGTGATGTCAAAAAGACATGCAGTCAAAATATAGGGATCTTGATACTCAATTGTCTAAAAGCAAGAAAGAGTTTGAGGATAGCGAACAAGAATTGGTACACTTGAAGGCGTTGGTAGACAATATTAGACAAGACAAAGGTGAGATTGTTTTGGAAATGCAGATTTTGCAAAAGGAACTTTGTGAAAAAGAAAGTGATCTCCAAAATGCTGAACAGGAAATGGTTAAAATGTTTCAAGAAAGGGACAAGAGAAACAAAGAATTCAATGAATTCCAAATGCAAATGGGTGATGAAAGTGCAAGGAGTTGGAACAGCAAATATGCATTTCCAGGTCCCAGGATAGATGGCAGGGCACCACATTCAATGGAGTTGAGGTGAATTCTGTTTCTACACAGACAGCTAGTTCCCCAGTGACTGGGCCAGTGAATGAACTTTGTTGCAGTGCCCTTGGGGGATTTGAGACACCTATTGGGGGCCGCCACCAATCCCATACACCTGAAACCAGGATTGAATCACAAAGTAGTGCAATTCTGTGCATAGCAAAGAGTAGCCCCATAAAGATAATGAAATCCATCAAAGCTCTGATCAAACCCTTTAAAAAATGAGGGAAGTGCTGCATAGAGGACCACTTAGAAGCGGTGCATTATATATTTAAAGCTCCCCAGATACCTAAGGAGCAATACAGGCAATATGTTCATTTAACTCTAGATGCTCCCACAGCCAGCATCATTAGGGGTTTAAATGAACAACAGAACATGACATGGGCAGAGTTTGAAAAAGAGATTAGACGTAATTTATCTCCTTTCCAATCATTGCAAGAGGCGAAAAAGGTTGCTTACACAATTACTGCTGGGCCTAATACGTCACCTCACCAATTTTTGCAAGACTTGAAAAGAGCTTTTTCTTGTTTTGATGTATCTTTTGAGCCCAATTCCAATGAGTTTAAAACTGCCTACTTTTATGGGCTACAGAAAGACATCATATCACAGTTGGTCCGTGAATTTGACTGTGAAAAATCTCTTGAATGGATTGTACACTAGAGCACAAAACTATATGAGGTACTCTATTGTCAGGGTAGAGAACATGATGAAATGAAAGACACTAGACCAAAATCTAAAGAACCCTCAGCAACAGTGATGGAGATCAGATCAGCCAAAATGTCCCTTGAGTCTGCTCAAAGTCCAGGTAAAAATAATATGACACCTGAACAAAGGGGTGATCAACAGAGATCATCACTCCCTGCACCAATGTTTCAATCACATGACCCTAGTAATAGAGAGAATTACATTAGCCCTAGGTACTTAGGAGACAGACCCCGGGCAGGATATCCGCCTGATATTTCAGGTATGAACAATAACCAGAGGCAAAGTCAGGATCAAAGAAATAATGGTGCCTACCAGACATTGGGGACACAGAGCAGATTTGACCCTAACACCATGATATATGGTAATCAGGATAGACCCCGATATGTGGATCGATTTACTGATAATGGCAATCAACATAGGGGTCAGTACCCACAAAAGGAGAGACAGGACATGAGGCAGAATATGAATTATGCTCCATGTTAATACAATGATTCACCACCACCAGGGGACTATAACGAAAGGATGGGTGCACCCCGCTCCCCTCCACCTATGAATCAAGAGTTCAGGAACAATCCCAATAGAAATCATTCTCCTGATAGGTATCAGAACAGATTCAGTCAGGGGGAAAACAACCAATATCGATCTAGGCCACAGAGAGAGGATTCTAGAGAAATTGAAAGATTCCATTGACTCGAGGCCCAAATGAAAATGTTGGCTGAGCAAATAGGAAAACTCTGTACAGCACAAAAACAGTCATCAAAGGAGAGGGCAGAAGGCCATAGCACTGACCGGGCGGTTTCTGATAAGTGACTAAGTATTAATGATACCCACAATGCTAGGAAAACAGATTGCCCTGATTTGATTTTCCATAATGATTCTGAGATGCCTAATGATTTAAAAATGAAAGTACCAGCAAGTGAACATGTGACAGAAGGTGCAAATACACCCAAAAAAGAAGTTTGGTTTAATTTAGAGCTAAATCAAACATTGGAGATTTGTACAAATGAAAAAGGAGAACCTGAAATTTCAAAAGAGCAAAGAGACAAATTTAAGAAAAATGACTCATGCAAGGGGAATACCAGTGAACAGAGAGTAAGTGGGGATGCTAGAACTCTTTCCCAGGGCAATCAAAACACTAACCAAACTCAGGCAGAAAAAATAAATACTCATAAGGAGGGTAAAGATCAATCACCCGAAGAGTTCTTTGAGCCACAGATTTTTGAAGAAGTTAAAAGGACTGGTACCATACCAGATAACCACAAATGCATAGAATTAGAAAATGTCAAATTACCAAATAAGGTTTTTACACATGTTCAGTTGGAGAATTGTAGTGTTACCTCTGATGATCCCTGGATGGATGGGCGAACAGTGGCCACACTCCAAAAAACCTCTGAACATGGGGAAATGAATAGAGCCTCTTACACAGAAATGGACAAAAAGGAGGGAAAAATGTCTTTACATTTACCAATGTGTTTAGCCAAAAGTGAAAAAGGCCTGAGAAAAGAGAGTCCTGAAATCAGTATGAATTCACACTTTGTATGTATATTAGAGGAAGCTGAAGACAAATATTATGCTCCCATCACTGTAGAAGAGAAATTCAATACATTTTCGATGATTGACAATGGCGCACAGGCCACAATTATGTCCAAAGAATTGGTAAAAAGTATCAATAAAGGGAGATCCCCACAGAGTCAGATCACAGTGAGGCAAAATGAAGGTCCAGTGCATAATTTTAACAGGGAGGAGGTGCCTATTATAGGTGTTACCGAAGTTGACATAAAAATAGGAAAACACAGAATGAAACAGGAGGTATTGATCACATCGATTTGTGAAATTCCCTTGCAGATGGGGACAGATTGCCTGAAAAGGTTGTGTCCTCTCATAGATGGGGTGAATGGAGTACTCGGGTCCTTAACCAAAAACCATTGAGACCTAAGAAAATAAAATCACAAAACAACAATATAAATGAATGCCACACAGTTGCCAAAACACATGATGCACTGGAGGTATAACTCCAGAATAGCTAGCTAGCTTTACTGTTATCTTGATGTTTCAAGATAAAATGCAAACTGAAAATGAGAAACAATCTGTACAGATTTATTTAGACCCTAGGAAAAAATGGCAAACTGAAATAGATGAGCACACATTACGCTTCTATTTAAAAGAGAAGAAATGCAAACAGAATACTTCTCCTAAAACAGACACAGAAAAACATGTTACTACTCTTGCTGAAATACACATGGAAGATGAGCAACCATGGGTTCACATTGGTATAAATGACCATTCTAAAGTAATAAAAGCCACCTTAGCGCTTGAACAAGAAAGAAGCTTTATTGATGAGAAATTACTGCAGAAAATAATGGAGAGGGAGGAGATCCCAATATTTAGAATTAAAAACCAATACGTCTCTGGTTTGGACAGTCCGGACTTTGAAAACCAAATTGCAGGCAGATGCATGCTTAAGATTAATATTGGGCAGAAAACAATTTATCATAATGTATGGATAGTGAATGGACCACAAAATGACTTGTACATGGGCAATGCAGGGGGTGTGTTGCCAGAATACCTGGATTCTCAGCCCAAAGGGATCTTTAAAATTCATTCTGTGTACCCTTATGATTCAAATGAGACAATGTGCTGTCATCAAGAGGATTATATAGTATTTGATTTAAATGAAAGTGAAACAGAAAATCAGCACTTTGAAGTGGAAGCTGATATGCCAACATATTTAAAAATGGCAGCTTTACAGAGAGACACAGCCACACAGTTGTAAGAAAGCACAGAGATTCCTCCACAGGAAGATTTCCCAGAATTCTCAAAAATGGTAGAGGAACAGATTTTGTCAGCAGATGCATGCGATAGCGATGAAGATAAAACTGAATTGAGAAAGATATTTATGGAGTTTAAAGATGTATTTGCTAAAGATGCATATGATTGCGGACTAACTAATTTACATTTTGCTACATTACCGGAAGGGTGTAGTAGAAATCCAGTATTTGTGTGCCAGTATAGATTACCACTGGCATGTTTAGAATCACCGGCAGAAATAATTAAGAACTTGGAGTCTCAGGGAATTATCAGGCCTGTTCATAGCACATCCAACACACCTATTTTGAGTTTGTTAAAGGCAAATGGTCAATGGCGTCTGTGTGCAGAGTTGAGAGAATTAAATAAAAGAGTGCCAGTGTCTAGATGGCCACTACCATTCATTGATCAAGGCTTAGCTCTGGTGCAAGGCTCAAAGGTGTTTACTACATTAGATCTCACATCTGGATATTGGTGTGTGCCATTGGCAAAGGAGATTCAGAATTTATTTTCATTTTCATTTGATAAGACCCAATACGCATGGGTTAGAAATCCATTCGGGTATGTCAATAGTGGGAGTGAATTTGGCATATTTTTAAGAAAGGCTATGCCTGATGCAGCGGAAAGAGGAACCATAGTTTACATGGATGATGTCCTGATAAAAAATGAAAGCTTTAAAAGCCATTTTGATGAAATTAGACATGTTCTTGGCCAATTGCAAAAGACAGGTGCCAAAGTATCTTTACAAAAAGCACAATGGTGCAAGAAAAAGCTGAATTTTCTAGGCCATGAAGTGACTGAACATGGACTAAACCCACAAAAGAAGGTAGAGGCCATACAAAAACTAAAAGACCCTAGAAGTGTGAAAGGTTTGAAAATTTTATTAGGAATGACGGGATATAACAAAAAGTTTATTGAAAATTATGCTGAAATTACTCAACCATTGACTAAACTCCTGAAGCTGAATACACCCTGGAAATGGGAAAAAGAGCAATCTGAGGCAGTGGCTAAATTAAAGCAATGTCTTATAAAGGCTCCATGTTTTAGCATACCCCATAAAGAATAGGGATATATTTATAGAAATAGGTTTCTCTGAACATTGTATGTCAGCAGTGTTATCACAAAAATATGACTTGAATCACAAAACCATTGCTTATGCAAGTAAGGTATTTTCCCAAGTTGAAATTAAATTCAGTGAATGTGAAAAGGCCCTTTTGACCACTGTGTGGGCTTATTTCTGCCCTATTGTTCAGGGAGAAAAGGTAATCATTGAGACAAATCATCAACCATTGCAGTTTTTAGAGAGTAGAAGAATTAGGTCAGGCAATTTAGCACAGTCTGAATTACTTCATGGATACTGGCATTGCAAGGCTTTCCTGTAGAAGTGAGGTATGGCCAAAATAAAAAAAAAGCCCAGTTGCTCAAGGGTTAGCAGATCTACATTACTGTGCAGCTGAACATGTTTCAAATAAAGTGTAAGTGGAATCTAGTTTATAAGAGTTTGGACAATCACCACACAAAGCTTTTGATGAAAAGACACACACAGATTTGTCAACTGCATATGTTGATGGTTATGCTTTTCACATTGAAAATGACAGTAATAAACAATTGGTGTCAGGAATAGGAAATGTCTGGTTGAAATGTGAAGATATTCCCAGTAAAGGGATGAGAATTGGGGCTAGGAGCAGTCAAGTAGCGGAATTGGCAGCCATTTATAAAGGATTACTACTGCAGTTGATAATAAATTTAGTGAAATTGTCCTGGTGACTGATTCTGATTATGCACAAAATAGCTTTCTGGAATATTTGCCTGGCTGGAGAGCAAGAGGTATGATCACATACAATAAAAAGCCTTTCAAACATGGAAAAATGATACAGGCTATAGACAAATTGATGTCAGAGAATGATTTGACAATATACTGAGGAAAATTTGTGGACATTAACTCCAGGAGAGGATAAGGAAGGAAATTATAAGGCAGATCATTTAATTAAAACGTGGGCTTTGACGTGAGAGTTGCTACCTATTGAATATTTACTTGGTGAAATACAGATTGATGCAGTTACATGCTCTAAAGCTCCAAAAGAGGGAGAACAACCAGTAGTTCAATGGAGTTATGATACACCAGATCAAGACCTGATTAAGGCACAAAAAGATGATCCAATTTTGGGAATCTATTATAATCATTTGATAGACCCTGAACAAAATCCTTTAACATAAAATGATTGTGTGGGAAAAGAAGAGTTGAGGGTGATTTTAAAGAATAAAAAACGAATCAGATTACAAGATTGGCTCATGATTAGGGAATCCATAACAGGACAAATACAGTGGGTGGTACCCCCTTTGCTTCAGAGGGTTAATGCTACACCATGCACATGATGCAATAATTGCTGGACACTGGTTCACAAAAAACATTAGAGATACTAGGGGATGTCTAGTATGTGTCCAATTTAAACCTGCTTCACCAATGCATAGAGCCCCATTGATGAAAAGAGGCGTGCACTTCCATGGTCAGATTTACAAATAGACTATGTAGGACCTGTAAAAATGTCGAGCAGGGGGAACCATTATTTTTTTAGTGTGGTTTGTTTAATGTCAAAATGGATAGAGTGTATTCCTGCACCGGATTGTAGTGCACAAACAGCAGCTACATTACTGATAAATAATATATTTTCAAGATGTGGGTTAACACAAAGAATAGAATCAGACAGAGGAAGTCATTTCACAAGCGCTTTAATGAGTAAGGTGTGGCAGATACTGGGGTGAAAAGAAAGCTGTATATTGTATAAAGACCCTCCTCTTCTGGAGGTGTTGAAGGTTGTAAAATGTCCATTGTGGACATATTAAAGAAGTTTGTAGCAGAGGCAGGTTCCAGCTGAGATTTACGTTTACCTCTGGTTTTGATGGCAATCAGATTAACCCCTGCCATGCAACAGGTATCATCCCCCATGAGGTATTGACAGGTAGGGAAATGGTGATGCCACAACACCTGCTATACAGGACACATGAGCAGACACTTGTAAGCATTGTCCACAAGGCCTTCTGGGGCCTGGGGCCTAAATACCTTCAACTCTCTCTTCCTAAATATCTTCCTTCCCGAGCCCTTCGCTCATCTGTCTACAACTCCCTCAGGGTCAGCCGCTTCTCGAAGCAACGAGCTGGGAGTAGATCTCTCTCCGTGGCAGGGGCCTCGTCCTGGAACAGCCTTCCTGCCTCCCTGAAACTTGAGGAGATTCATCTCCGGTTCCGGAAGCACCTCAAAACCTTCCTCTTTGCTTCTGCTTTCTCTCTCCCTCTCCCCTGCTAAATTCCTCACTGAAACTGCACTGAATCTGCTACTGGTCCACTCTGACCGACCTCGGTCCTGGGCCCAGCCACTGTCCACTTGCACTGCCTCCCTGGCAACCCCTGCACTGTGGGACTGTCTCTGTATCCCTACAGCCCCCCCTTCCTAGCACTTGTCTGCACTTACCTTGCACTTGCCACCAGCTGGCCCTATTTATTTATTTTTTACTCTACTTCCTTTGTACTGCACTTCCCCCCTCCCCCTTACACTTTTCCCTTCCCCCTACCCTGCAATTGCGGGTTCTGAATGACACCTGGCCTAGTAGGATCGTTGTCTGTCTTCCCCTTGTTCCCCCCTCCCTGCCTCGTCGCGCCTTGAAACACTTGTGTATAGGCGCGTTACAAATGCCATATCATATCATATCATATCATATCATATCATATCATATCATATCATATCATAAGCGCATCTACAGTTCAGAATATATGGAAGAACTGAGGAAGCATTTACAACATGCATTTGCTTTTGTGCACAGGAATTTGGAAAGAGCTGCTCACAGTGCAAAATCATATTACGATAAAAAGACATCTGTGAAAGAGTATAGTGAAGGGGATCAGGTGTATACATTTCAATTTTGGAAGGGTAAACAGAAAAATTCTAAATTTCTGGCTGCCTGGCTGGGGCCATTTCAAATCATAGATAAGGTGTCTCTAGTGGTCTATAAAATATTAAGAACAGAGGGTGAAACGGTAACACAGCAATTTGTGCATGTTAACCAAATTAAGTCCTGTCATCCCAAACATGAAGTAAGGGGGCTTGAGCGAGTAGAAACAACTCAAGTGCCATAAATACATGAAAGAAAATACATGGTTCTTTTTATAGTGCCCAATACCAGAGAAATAAAAACAGAGGTGATTCTTCTAATGGAATAGATGTAAATAAAAACACCATACATGATGATCATTAAAAAAAGGGACTGAAGCAAATAGTATTATATTATTGCAAGGTTGAATTATGTTCAATGTTTAATGATGTTATGGTTGTTTTCTCTCTAACATGTGCTTAGTTTCAGAGACCGAAGAAAAAGGGCGAAATGTTTTGTACTGAATATTTTATTTTTGGTAAAAGGGTGGAATTGGTATTGTGCCATGTACTTAAACTGTCCCTTTTCTACTTTATTTCGAATGATTAATCTGTGTTTTGAGGTCTGAGGTCACAGGACCAGAGGACACAGGAGATGATGGAGTCATGGAGTCCGCGAGGAGGAATTCCAAAAAAGCCCCGGGCGGGGTCGAAGACCAAACCTATAAAACGGGTATCATTGATGATGGCGCCAGCGACATGGTTGGCAATGATGATGATTGTAGGGAATCTCAAAACTTTGGAAGCACAGGTTGTCATTGAGCCCGGACCAGTGTCTGGTATTGTGGTGGAAGAAGCACCAGGATTTATAATGAGCAATATGAGGATGATTTTTAAAAATATTTATATACCTTTGAATCCTTATAGTTTGATGGAGAAACATTTTAACAACACTGGAATTAGAGTTGAGCAGACTAAAGAGTGGCTAGAATTGAGAAAAGAGAACGCTGAGCAGTCAATAAGAGATATGTTGATGCAATTAGAAAAAAAAAATTGTGAATTCAGCGGACATAAAGAAAAGGAAAGGAAAAAGAGGAGCAGTAATGTTTGCGGTCTCATTGGTAAAGTCTATTATTGGAGTTATAATAGGTACTACAATGTCAACAGCCAATGCCATTTCAGTAGGGACACTAAGTACTAAAGCACAACAGTTGAGTTTCGATTTGGAAATGATCCAAAAGACTTCGAATGAAATTAGAGGTGGATTGGATGAACAAGTGAAGTTTATCAATGAAACTGCAATTATACTGAATGAGCAAGCAGAAGTTGTACAGCGTACTACTAAATTAATAATTAAGCATGACCGGATATTGAATGAAATCCTGAATGTAATAAACCCTGTTGATAGATTGTTGAAAAATTACATGAGAGAAGTCCAAACTGCAATTTCCCAATTAATTTGAGGACATATACCATTGTATTGTGTTTCGCATGATATTATTCATCAAATGATAGAAAGGTTGACCAGGAGGGAGATTGATGAGGTACAAGTTAAAATTGCATTTGAAATGGGCAATGCGATGCCCTTATATGTGAATTTGGAAAGGATGGAAATTGGGTATTTATTATGCATCCCATATATAGCTCCTGAACACTTATTTATCAAACTAAGTGGGTACATTATGTGGGATTTTGGCAAGAAGATACATTTATAAAAATTAAGAGTCCAGAAGTGGTGGCATTTCAATCATTGGAATCATTGGAGCCTGAGGTTTACTTGATATGGAACTTGGAAACATGTATAAAATGTAAAGAACAAAATTACATGTGTCCAGGTAAACCATGTATTCCTGATGCTACAGATGCTATTTGTGGTTTGAAATCTGATCCAGGTATATCAGGAGGATGTGAAGTATTCATTAGCAATATGGGCGGTGAGGAATTGGCGCAAGCTAAAATAGTCAAAGATAAATGGTTGGTCAGCACATGTATGAAGAACTTAACGATTCTACATTTAAATCATGGAATATTTGTTGTTAAGCAATTGAAATTTAATGTATTTACACGTTCCAAAGGATACAGTTGTTTCGGTTGGGGATTTAACGTTGTTCCATATTACAAATGATATTTGGGAATGTCAAGTAGAAAATATTGAATGTTTTCAAAGGGATGCATTCCCAATAAAACCGGATGTGGAGTTCTTGCTGAATCATGAAGAAAAATACACTGTTAAAATGAGTTTGAGAAATAACAATATTACAGTTAGTAGCCTGGGTGGAACGCACTATGGTGGGTTTAGCTGTTGTGGTACTAGTGATGGGAGGATGGTTAATCATTTTGTCTGTAAAGGTGAAGATGATGCTTATGATATTAGCAACAACAGGAAATGAAATCTATCCCAATACACATATATTTTAAAAGGGAGGTGGATTGCAAGTTGGATTTCTTCCAATTGTGGCTTGGAACATTGCCAAATTGTCAGAAAAGGAGGGATAATGTAGTAACATATAGTGTCTTGGAGTGTGTTGCAACTCACTGAATGTGATGGCATTTTGTTGCCAGCAATAATGTGGCACACACATATAGCCAGTCCTATGTTGCCAGTATAACATGTGAGTATGTGGCTGGAGACATGCAAGGTACAGGATGTATAATACAGCAAAAAGCTCAATGTGAAGGTGCAAGTTTAGAAGTGCACCAGAATTTTTTTTTTCTCTTCTTTGGAATACCTCGTGCACAGGAGACTACATCATTCATACAACTAACTGACTTCATTAACAATTACTAATTACTAGAGCTAACTCATTAACATTATAAAGTAATCTCTGTGTGAAAAATGAGATAAAAATGCATATTCTGAAATTCGTTTTTCAAACGTGCACTAGAGTTTTTTCTTTCTTCATTCTATTCCTATGTTTGCAGCAAGCAGAGAGCCTGCATACCAGGAAATAAAAATTAGATACAGTTGCTCACTGTGTAAATGACCTATTGTACAGAAGGAAGGGTGATGATGCCTTTCAACATGATTGGAGCAGTGTATCTGCAGATTTATTACGTAGGCAAATAGGGAAGTTGCAGAGCTTTGCTGGGGGAACAAGGTCAGAGTGAGAGGTTAGTTTGAGTGGACTGAGCTCTGAGACAGACGTCAGCGCTGGCTAGAGAACTTTCTGTTTTCGCCGCACACTTCAAACATCCAAGATTACAGAGGTAATTCATGCTAACTGGGCCTGCTTTTCTGAGGAGAGTAAAAGAAGGTGTCTGGGGGATAGAACTACAAATCTTTGGTAAGCATCGAAAGTTGAAGTGAGGTAATCGTGTCCTGTTGTTTGACGAGTGTCTGATCTAAAAATACCAGGCAGTCAGAGTAGCAAAGAAAAAGAAAATCCCCTGCATTTTCATTCGTCTTTTTTTTCTATTTTTTTTCTCTTCTTATTATATTACAGCTAATGCTGAAATGTACATGGTAAGAGTTGTATCATGAATTGTAATTGTCTGCAATATAACTAATTTATATTTAAAAAAACAGATGGTTCAGATTTTTATTGTTGTGGGAACTGCATATGCAGAGTTGGGGAAGATTCGTGTTCTTTGGTAATACATTTGCCGATTTGCTCATGCAGATAGAATAACAAACAGACTAAGCTGTGATAAATAGGTGTGTTCCCCATTGCATGTTGTTTGTGGAAATCTGATATAACACATAGATTTCTTGGGGTCTATGAACCAGTAATGATGCCTACATGTGCTTAGATCATTGCTGTATACAAATCAGTGATACCGGCCACAGGCTGTAGGTGGGACTATCCATCAAATTGTTGGTTCCCTTTTGCATAGGTCCAAGGCCCTCTATGTATCACTAGGAAGTATTCTAATGGAAAAGAAGGTTTTGTGTATGATGGGGTTATAATGTAGGGAAGGAAAATTATGCTCACCACTAAGTAATTTACTACCACAAAATACCCCCAATAGTAAATATTACTAAATTCTACAATATAGTGTAATAAGTTAGGGTCACTAGAATGATGTGAGGACAAACCCAATCTAAACACGAGGATAGGTATTACCAAGGTACTGTTCATCTTTTGGCGGTAAGAAAATACAACCAAACCCCAAATTTGCACAAAATATCCAACACATATTATTTAATTATATCCACAAAAAAGAGAGGGCTGATATTGCTGACCAGACAGATGATATCAAAAAAAGCTTGAGCATCCTTGAGGTTGATGAGGTGGTAGAGGGTGGTGAAGTAGGGGTTGTGCCCAACAAAGTGGTCATAGTTGACCCATCTAATCATTTGGCAAACAGGTATTCACTGTTGGGTGACATTTGTAACCTGGATGAGGATAAGGGTTTGGAGCTCCAAAAAAAGAAGAGATCTTGATCAAATATTCTAATAAAATCACTAAACCTAAGAGCATAAAACATAGACGTAGGAAAGTTGTCAAAAATGTTATTGCACGAGATCCACCGAACCTCGATAATTACATAGTTGCTACTTGAAGTAAGCATTTTAAAAGAATGTAAGTTTGGCAGTGTTTTTCATGCCCTACTAAGTGAAGTTAAGCTTTTGAAAGATAACATCTCACTTTTTGTGGCTAAAGTAGATAAGCAGGGAGAGAATAGGCTAATATTAAACTCTAACTCTTTGGGCTTGGGAATTTACAGCAGGGTTGAACGATATTTGAAAAGGGCATGGGAGAGTATTGAACGAAACCCTGTGGAATATTGTGTGTGTAACCTTAACCCAAGGCTGCCAAAGCACCCGCTCAGTAATAACGCTTGTAACCAAGCAAGCAGAGTTCCCCTCCCCACCTATCCAGCCTGGATTAGACCCATTTTTGACACTATTGACTGCTACGATGCTACTTATCCCCCGACAATTAATAGAAGTTTGGTTTCAAGAAATGAGAATATACAAACAGTTGCCTGGTTACGAGTTGTAGCCGTGAATGCCACTAGATTTAGCACAGAGGCTCCATTTGTGGCCATGTTTAATGTTCCCAGACTTGCCCGGGATGTGTTTGAAAACTAAGAGTCCTTGATTAACAAGGGTATTCACTCGTTTAGATCAGTGAAAAGATGTGCCTCTAAATTAGAGATGACAATGTCTGGCTGACGATTGTATTCAAAGTTTTTTTCTTCACTAGGAAATTAGTTGATGAGCTGCTTGCTATTGACTTGTGGATATACCCACCACAAGTTTAGACAATTACGCTTAGAGTTTATGCACCTGAGCAGCAACGTTTAATATGAATTCTCAGGATGGGCACAAGGTACAGGGAGTAGGCTACATTGGGTTGGGGCAGCTCTCTCCAACAATTTGCCACATGTTAGGGGGAATGGAAATGGGATAATTGAGAATTTGGATGAGGGTTTGGAGAGAGTGGATTTACGAAAGCAAGGTGGTGAGATAATAGTCTCAGATAATTCCTGGAAAATGATCTCTGGGAAATTTATGGGGATTTTGAAACATATGGAACTGCCATTTTGCTGTGAGTTTGTTAAGGGCTTTCAGCTAGCATTTTTTTCAAGAAAATTGGACAATAGAGGTAGTGGAACTAGAAGGTTTCCAATATTTTCACATCCCAGTGCAGAAGGTCCCTCGGGGCAGACCAAGCAGTGGCCTGCTCATTCAGCTTGCATCTGTTTTAAATTAGTGCATCTCAGTACTGCCCACTGATCTGGTTGATTTACAGCACTTAGTAGCATATTCACCTGAGGGGGATAAGCTGGCCAGCAAATCATATATTGGTCCTAGTTGTTCCTCTTATATAGATGTTTGCAGCATATGATTGGGAAATGATGCTTAATTTTGAAGTGATCACAAGATTAGAGAGTGATCACTGCCCATTGGCCATATCTCTGTTTCTGGCAGGGTGCAATTCTCAAACACTTTGGATACTAAATCAGCCCAGCTAATTTCTGTCACTGGCCATGCATATAGAACCATCAAGTGGGTTAAGCTCCTTGAATTTGATCGGAAGCCTTGGATTTAAGGAACTGTCATGGGTCACACAGAGAATATTTGTTTAGAGGGTCTCTCTGACAATGGAATTGTGGGTGACTTTGGAAACTTATTATAAGACTTCAGTCATAAAACAAACATTAAAACAAGGAGGATGGTATGATGGAGAGTGCAGAGATGCTAGACAGATGTTTCAAGCTCACCTTGCATCCGGCCTGAAAGTAGATACGTTTGAACTGCATACCTGTAGGGCCAACCATAAGACATTTATTTTCATGTTTTTGTCAAGCAAAAATGGAACCTTTTATTGACTGCTTATGAGGCGGGAGATTGTATTTCTTTTTTTAAAACTAGTTTGGGGGCAGAGGTCAATGGGGACACAGCTTTGCAATGCTATATTAATGCCAATGCCTGGCAGGATAATATTTCAGAATTATATGGGTGACCGCCAGTTATCAGCAATGAGAGTGTTAATGTTGACTCGCTAAGGGCTTTGAAGTCTGCTGGTGGGGATTTCCCCAATGTTGGGATGGAAGAAATTCTCAAAGCAATAATGTCACAAAAATGGGGAAGGCTCTTTGACCCCACAGGATACACATTTAACTATAAAAAGAAAAAAAACTGATCTGGGTTCCGGTTTTGTGGAGAATGTTCAACTTTGCCTGCCCCGCGTCCCCCAAATTGGCAGCAAGCAGTAATAGTCCCCATTTATAAGAACTGGTGAAAAAGACCTGCCAGCCAGTTATCGCCCAACATCACTCTTGGACAGTGCAGGAAAGATCTTAGCCAAGGTGATGCTCAATTTATTATAAACATGGGCTGATGAAAATGATATTATTCATGGATTGAAAGCTGGATTCCACTGGGGGAAGAACACCATCGATCAGACTATTTGTCTGTATATGACGGTCTAGAAATATATCACATTGAAAAAGATTAAATGATATGCTATTTTCATGGATCTCAAGACCACTTTCACAGGAAATGTTATTTAGGGCAGGTTTTGGAAAAAAAGGGGATGCCTTCACAATTAATTTCTGCTATACAGATCCTATATTCTGGTAATGAAGTAGTGGTCTGCTACAGGATTGGAGATGATAGAACAGACCCCATTCAAGTTACCAAAGGTGTGCGACAAGGCTGGTTACTTGCCACCCTCCAATTTAGCATTTATATGGAAGAAATAATCAATGCCTTGCTGATAGATGGTTTAGACCCTCCAAGAATGGACCTTGAACAATATCCATTATTGTTGTATGACAATGATGCCGTGCTTTTGGCAATATATTCACAAGGATTTTAAACAACGTTGGTGTGTTTTCTGAGAAAGTTTAGGGACCTGAATCTCTGTATGAATATTGATAAAACAAAGACAATGGTCTTTAAACCTAAGTTATCTAAACACTGGCATTGAATATTTCTGGGGCAGACTACAGACTACAGGCTGTAACACGTGACATTCTACAATTACCTGGGAATCCGATTCCACGTGAGTGGCCTGTGGACTGCACAAGGGAGCAAGACATGTATCTGTCTGGAGAAATATAGTGTACTGCTAAAGTCCTTTAATAATAGACACGGCAGGGGTGCAGTTTCTCCAGTCATTGAACTTTACCAAAAGTATTATCACTGCAGCTAAGTATATTGCTGAATTGTGGGGTTTTGACCCATGTGAAAAACGTATGTATGATGGAAAATAGATTTTGAAAGGCCTCCTGATGTTACTACAGGGTTCACCTAATGTGAGTGAATGTTGTGTGTGAGTGTGTGAAGGAGGAGTGTGGTAAGGCCATGTGGCAAGGGCTATTTTATATTTAGATTCTTTGGTAATATAAGAGGATTTATGTAGGAAAACTGGAGTGTAGGGAGCCTTGCAGAGTGAGGGAAGATGATGGCACCATTTGTTTTGTGACAAGGAGATAAATGAAACATTAGGAGCTCCATATAATTACTGGGCTTGGTGGAAGTAGCGGTTGTTGTTTTAGCTTGTTGTTTTTAAGTGTTTTACGATTTATGTGCAAGAATTCAAGGCCAGAGGAGGGCCAGTGCTGATAACTTGTTTTTGAGAGTATGAAGTGTCACAGGGTGCGACAGGGAGACGGGGCGGTGGACTGATAGTGACTGTTTGTGATACAACTCTGCACAGTGGATATTTGCAAAGCCTGGGGTTTTATGGCGTGCAAACTGCAAGATTTGACAGATGACACAATTAGAGTATATGTCCAGTGCATTACCATTGTACAGGGTTAAGGTAGAGATGTATCATATGCAGTGCGTGGTAGAGACACAAGTGGGGATGCTCTACTCCTAGCCCGAGCAGGGCACCCACAATAGTGGGATACTAGAAATGACCACGTTTTTAGCTGCTAGATATAAAGGTTAACAGCTCCAAAAGAGAAAATTAGATATTGTATTTGTGAAAAACGATAGAGGATGCAGAAATTCCTGACAGGGAGTGGGGTTCAGAATACTGAAGAGGTCATCCCAGATGCAATGTCCGTGACAATACGGGGGACTGGGACGGTTCACCCACACACAGGGCTTTACCCACTCACTACTTTCCCAGCCAAGGGGAGCAGCAGCCCAATGTATGTGCCCACCCCAGAGACCACCCCACCTCCCTACACACCGAAACCGAGTGTTAGCCCACCTCAGGGAAGCAAGGTACAGAAGGAGTTAGAAGACACATTGAAGGCTTATTGGGTGGAATTGGCTTGACTAAACACAACTCAAGAGGAAGGGGGGAAGAATGAAGCACAGGAGACCTTTTGTTTTGGGTAGATGGCACAGCCATACAGGATGTAAACATTGAGAAGGAGGGATGTGGTGGTGGGCGAGCAGGAAGTATGGGTTTCGGGACAGTGCGATCGACAGGGTCGTAGACCAAGATTTTGGGAAGATGAATGTGAATCAATGGAGGGGAATAAGGATGATGAAGGGGATGCGCATCAGGCACCCGAGGTCTCACCAATACTGGAAAGTTTGTGTGGACCTCAGTGACGAGTAGATATGGATGGGTTGCAGTAGCAAGGAGAAAAGGAAGTGCTACATGTAAAGAAGGGAGCAGTACAGGTACCAAGATACTGTTATTACATAGAAACCTGGGAAGGACGCACATGTGCCTTGGGCGCAACTGGATAAGAACAATCTGATTTACATGCTCCCTCCCATTACTACCTAGACCAGAAAATGGATATACACCTTAAAAAACAGACAGCAGGAATTCCTTTGGCCATGGGTGACATGAAAATCTTACTTGTCGCAATTGTGGGGGATCAGGCTGGAGATGCGTGGGTTAAAGCAGGATATCCAGGAGTAAAATTGGATGATGAGGCACACAATGGCAAACCATTTAACAATATCAGGCCACAGGTATGAGAGTCACTGTGATGCATGTACCACAACACACCAGTTCTGCAGTCTATCATGCAATATACCATGGGAATGATGAAGACCCCACGCAATAGATTATTGGTGTTTAGGAAATGTGGCGTGCAGAGACGGGGGACCAGTGGGATCGAACAGCACCTCTTTTCTATTTTGTTATTAAAAGGGGTTTACCCAAGGAAGTTCAGCAGGTGCTCAGCAAAATAGTGGGCATTGAAGCGAAGGTGTGGGTCGAGATTCAGACCATAATCATACACCATTGTAAATGGATAAAAGAGTGAGAAAAGGAAACGGCACAAGGAATGCAGGCTAAGGAAGCAAAGCTAGGGCAGAAGAAGCTGACAAAAATAATAGTTGAGGGAGTGGTATCATCAAATGCACACACAGAGGTGGCATAGCAGACTTCGACACCCCCAGAGGTGAGAACAGCTGTATTTTGGCCTTGAGGAGGACAAGGACAGGGGGAGGTGGACTGCAATACCCCTATCAGGAGTGGCAGCAATGAGGTCAGCAGCATGGAAGAGGCGGGTTCAGTGGGGAAAGAGGGGGATTCAGAGGAATGGGGCCTCGAGGGGCAGGTATGAGTCCCTCATTGCGGGAAATGGGGACATTTTGCAAGGGACTGTAGGAGCAGGCAGGAGGTGGGATACAACCTGTATAGCAATTACTTCCCACCGCCACCAACTCCAACCACAGGTGCCAAACCCGAGAGCAAGCTCCATACCTATGAGATCCACCAGGCCTACACTCAATTACCACCATGGTCATATGTGCACAAGTACAATATCCTCCAGGAATACAACCATTAATGCCCCAACACAACACCATGCACAGGGGTAGAATGCCAATGATAGACACAGTACCAAATGGCGCCGACATCCTCTATCAAGGGGTGAGCCTGGTGGGAAACAACCCTTTCATGTTTCCAACACACATCATGGCATTCGGCGAGTGCATGGTTTAGTGAAGATTACCAGACCTCTATCACTCCAGAAGCCTGCCAGGAGTGAATCTGGAGACCTTTCTGTGTTGGGACATTCTGATTGGCTGCAGAGGAGGAAGTTCTGCATCCTAATCATGAAATACTATAAGAAGCACAAGCACGCACAACAGCACATGTGCATTCAGTGAGTGCTCTGCTGAGTGCAGAATAGCAGACTCACTGTAAGCAGGAGGTAGGAGGGATGCCTATGCATGCCCATTGGAACTCGGTGAACTTCTACGGTCATGCTTCAGGTATGATTCAGAGGAACTTACTTTCGTGGTGCCTTTGAACTCCTGTGCCCTTCTGACTTGTCTAACTTTCCCAGCTCTTAACTGGCTTTGTAGGCAGTAAACAATGTCACATGAAAGCACAAGGACAGCCTCACTACGGTCACCGCAGCACGACTAGCATGATGGGGAAACATGGCAGGAGCCCTGCGTTGAGCATGTGTGCCAAGAAAGCTTTCCCTGTGCAGGAAGAAGGGGACCCATGACCAAAGACCAAGGCAGGAGTGACTGGCTGTAGTCCATTGACGGCAGGCTGAATTTCTCCAGTGCCTGAAGGTGGGGAAGATAATACACACATACAACCTACGAGCCCCCTTATCAATACTACTTCCCTGAGCACCTTGTTTGCCATTGACAATAATAATCCCCTCATGAACCACTGTATGAACTTGAAACGAGCTTCAATGGGTCCTGCAAAATTTGCAAAGGGGGATATGGCCTTTGTTGATTTGTCTGCATCCCCTGACCTTGCTAAATGTGTCTCTCCATCCCCAACCTCTTCAAGTTACAGCGACTCTGAGGAGGAGGCTGAGGAATATAGCACCATTGTCCCCCTAATGGTGGCTAAACAAATGGATAAACTACTGGCACCGATCGAATAGAATGAAGCGAAACTGGACGCCTTATTTTGATTGTGTACTAACATGGCTACTGAACAATCGATTTTAAACACATTTGTGTGAAAGTGGTGGGAGTCGTATTGGCAATTGCCCCACAGGAGGAGTCCCTAGAGCACAGAGTGCTCCCTCCAAACGTAGACATGAATATTCCCCAGCTATGCACCTG
Organism: Ambystoma mexicanum; assembly: GCF_040938575.1. Lineage (NCBI taxonomy): Eukaryota > Metazoa > Chordata > Amphibia > Caudata > Ambystomatidae > Ambystoma > Ambystoma mexicanum. The sequence goes on from NC_090926.1 coordinate 481,867,315, forward strand.
TTCTCTCCCATGAAGGGCTTGTTAGCTGTCAGGATATTCCTTTAAAAGACTTGTCAGTATGAACTTGCTTCAGCTGCTACAGAGACGGTAGTGGGAGCGCCTGATAAAGTTAACATTGTGGCATCCTCTGACGTACATGCTATTGAAACCTTCTGTGATGAGCTATCTCTGCTTAATAGACCGCTCTCACTCTGACCTGAACCCACGGAAAAAAGTAGTGCATGTTCGACTGTAGTCAGACGGGCATGCGTGAGGAGAGAGGCAGGAAGATAACTACTAGGAAATCCATAACTCATGGTATAGTCCGGAAAGCCATGCCTCTCTCAAGTCCATATTATACCCTCCCTAACAAGCTGCCTGATGGTTCTACTAGTCAGATTTTGCTGCATGGAACGCTTGATAAATACTGTAGCCCCGAAACCTGTTGGATATGGATGACTTTAGCTTTAATAGTGACGAAAACGCAGAGTTGGTGAACTCGACAGACCCTATTGCCATTGCCAAAGCCCAAAAAGATGGCCAGGGTACTTTCTGGGCCATCAAATTCATATGTGGAGCATCTGGGCCCAAAGAAGGTACTGGCAGAAGAAGAGAAGAGCTGGGCAATTGACTGGGTGGTATTGTAATGCCTTCTTTAAATATGGTGCAAAATGATATCCAATCATGCCAACTGGGTACTTCCGCCAATGAGCTGGAGAAGGTTGCTTGTTTGCTGGCACCTGTGTTGCATAATCATGTGCTTACACATGTCGATTCTATCCAAACTCTAATAATGGTCAACCATCATCTTAATTAGATCGTTCTTAGTATGGGGATGCATCGCCTCAAAGGACATTGAGGCTTTGGAATTACCTACATCAACATTTCATAGTACTACAAATTGAGTGGTGGCTGCATTTGTATCACCCTTGGTGGTGGAGTGTATTTGCAAACATGTTGATTAATTCTCTGCTTTAGGTTTGAAGTTTGCTGTTTTCCACCCAGTGGGAAGTATAGCAAAGGAGGCTAACTTGGGTAACAGAACCTGTTCTGGCCCTTTTAGGACCTCAACTAACAAGTTGACTGACCTTTGGTCAGTGAATAAACGAGCAGCTGAGTCTACCTGTGATGCCTAAGAGAGATGATGTTCCATTTACTTGGTCGATTGGTATATGTGATAGCTGCATTGATTGTATATTTGTGAATCCGGTAATTAATAGCGTTCTTAAGGAACTTACTATGTTCCCTATAACTGCTGCGAGTGATCATGCTATTCTTGAATTGCAATGCCAGTTAATAAAAACCTCAGTCAAGGATAAATTACTCTTTAACCCCTCTTTGTATATCCAGGGTAACCATTTGTGCTGGACAGTTGCTGATATGTTTAATTTCAATTTGGAAAAATCAGGGAGGGATATATTGAGTGAAGGCAAATGGGAGTTGGAAAATACGGTAAAGCTTTATGGCCCTAGAGCATATAGTTATAGGCATCTCAGTCGGTTTTCGAATAAGAGTCGGCATCTTTTCGATGTTAGTGAGAAAGCCCATACGTTTGATTAAGATAAACTGTAAAATGAGTGAACTGACCAAGAAGATTAGCAAATTGAAATCTCAGTATAAAGCTTAGCTCAGCAGCTATCAATCTAGCTAAGCCTGTGCAGGTTGGCAATTTGTGAATCAGCTTATTAAGACAGGTGACTAGAGTACGTTTTTTCATATGATGCAAACCTGTAGTGCAGGCTTGTCTGCAACTGTAATCTCAGGTGTATCAGAAGTTGCTTGGGCCACCCACTTAAATCCCTTTATTGGGACGAAGATGCACTCTCTGTAGTGACCTTTATAAATCAATGGTTGGCTAATTAGTTTGGCAACTGGTTCAGAAGGTGGACCAGGTCAGGACCCTTATGAAGATAAATCTTCCAGAGCACTTTGCCCAGATGGCTTGTCTAATAAGAGGCTCAAGATTGTTCCTTGTTTGTGGGCCAAGCTTTTGCACCAAGTTTGTCTCCATATTTCTGAGATGGGTAGATTGCCTCAATTTTGGCACCAGTCAATCCTAATTCCCGTCCTCAAAAAGGTGCCTCGGCAGTTGCCTCAATCTTAATTCCCATCCAAAAAAAGGTGCCTCGCCAGTTGCCATAAAACTACAGGCTGCTGGCTATTCTGGGCAGCAGCTCTAAGATGTTTTTGGCTCTGCTCTTGGACCTTTTAACAGTGTGGGTGGCTCCAGCGCATGACCTAGACAGGTTTCAGGAAGGAGTGCAGTACACCACACTCTATCTGGGTCCTGCAGACTTTGATCTCAGAAACACTGCTTTCTCAAGAGTCAAACTTGTATATATGCTTCATAGATTACAGTTTCATTTTCAATAGTGTTAATCAAAGTAAGTTATGGGATAAATTGAGACAATGGGGTTTTGACCCTTGATTCTCTATTTTCTCAAGCTATTGTATAATGATACCCATATTAGGTTTCATGTATCTCAAGAAGGAGATTTATCTGACTCCATCCCGAAAAATAGAGGTCTGAAGTAGGGGTGCATCCTTACGCCCATGCTTTATAACCTCTATGTGTTGGATTGTGCCCCACACTGTCTACTGTAAATAACTTTCCACCTCGTTTTGGTAATGTGGCTATTCACTCACTGGTATGTGTTATGTAGTGGCTGTCTGTGTAAAGCTGCCTGGCTGTGAGCCTGTGATGTCACATGGAATGTCACTGTGTGGATGGTGGAATGTTTATCTGAGGGTTCCATACTGAGGCAGTTAGAGCTCCCCTGTCTGGGTGATGGGGCCAGTGCTGATATAGTCCATACTCTCTAGTATTTATCTCTATGTAAATGTAATTTGAGCTTCCTGTAATAAACCTAAGATGTAACCAAGAAAGCCTGGAAGTCACTTTACAACAGTATGCACTGACAACACTGTTATTTTCAACCACACAACTATAGGCTTATAATGGTCCTTGGACACTTTGATCCAGTGTGCTAGGGCAAAAGGGCTGCAGATAAATGATAACAACAATAATGACTTTTGGATAAAAAGCATATGGCCAGCCATCCTTTATTTGGAGGCTCTGGGACCAGCTCCTAGAACAGGTCAATGAGTATACGTACCTGGGCATGGTGATTAGGAATACTATGTCCTTAACCCATTGATATAAAATAGTTTAATTGAAGGCTTGGACAAAATGGCTCACTATTCGGAGGGCCATCGATAAACAGGGCGTAGGGTCGATTGAGGCTAAGGTATGGGCCTATGGGCTTTCTAAAATTCTGGTTATTTGACATGCATTGTAAACGTATCTGGAAAGTGCTGTGACCTGGCTAACAATGCTGGAAGCAAGAATATTGCGGTCCTATTTGGGCCTATCTGATGCGGTCCCTGTCCAGGCAATTAGACTGGAGTTGGGTCTCCAGTCTTTCATTTCATTACAGAAGGTGTGTGTTTGTTGTTTTTGGGCCAAAATCAGATATAGAGCAACAGGAAGCACTTCCTTAATTGCACAAACGGTTGTACATGTGTAGAGGTGCACACCTAGTGAATGGTTTAAGGATATGAAGTCTGTCGTTGGTTGACATGTTGCTGAGATTGGCCTCAGCGAACTACCAGAGTTTGACCTGGAATTCCTTTATCCGGTTATGTGGAGAAAATTAGATAATTAGATTGAATCCAATCTCTAGTTTACCTGGCTGGTTGTCTACTCTCACCAGGGTGCTTTTGAAGTACATACATGCAAATACTTTTCTAGCCTCTGCTAACCATCAATCATCCGCTTCATTCTCTATTTAAGGCTGGCAGTATTACCAGTCCTGGTTAATACTGGTGCCTTAAGAGGAATCCCTTGTGAAGAACGTGTGTGCAGGTTGTACAATTCCTATGTTGCGACATCTCGGCACATCCTTACACTATGCATGACACTGACTGATATGTATGGTAGGGCGACTGTACTGATTACCAATTGGATCAAATCTGGAGTAGGATTTTTGATGACTTATTGGTGGTCATGGCTGTGGTATTCTGTGTTTGGCAATTGGTAAAACACAGAATGGCCCATTAAAGTGGGTAGTAAGCTAGTGAGAATATTGTGGAGTTTAGCGTTGGTAGCATTAATGTATTGAGGAATTGTCTATGCAGGATTCTTCCTTTTACTCATGTAATCTGTTTTAAATAATGAGATTATTGATATGATGTTTTTTTAACCTGATTTATTTTTATTGTGTATTTTAATTCTGTTAACGGTTGGTTAACCATATGCACATAAATAAAACATTTCAAAATAAAAAAAAAGCATCCTGACAGAGAACATTTGTGTGCCCAGTCCTGTCCATGACAGTTCACCCTTATGAGGAACCTTTGGTGGACGCTGATATAGGTAACAAGCAATCCATCTTCATGATTGACACAAGTGACACTAAATCATGAGGGAAACTTCCCATTATCAGGTAAAACTCTTGACATGTAGGGCTTCTCTTTGGCTGTCACCATGGTTCCCTACAAAAAAGAACTTGACATCAAAATAAGTATAAAAAGGATGTGTTCACCTCTGTTGTATTCAGAGAATTGTGCCATACATGTGTTGGGTCAGGATCTGTTCAGTAAGTTGAACATGACAATCTCCTTCACAGACCTCAGAGAAGTGTGTGCCACTCCGAGCATGTGTGTCCATAAGAGCAATGATCATCATAAACGCAAGGGGAGGAGAGGCAGTGGTTTGCAGTATTCCCATGGACCCTGACATGTTTGTGTATGGCATAATACTGCTTCTTGAGGTGGTGCCCCAAATTGGCTAAGCATGTTGAGGAGTGCCGTCAGACTTAATTTTACAACTTGTGGTGCCCCCTGAATTGGTTGCAGAAACAATACTGTCAATGGATTTACTCAACAATGCCTCGTAGAGAAGTGACTGTCGTAGACTTGTTTGAAGAGAAACCAGATGATGGCAAAATCGTACTAGCAATTTATGTTCCTTGTGACATTATGTTGCAGTAACGGAAAAAAAGTGCAATGCCATCTGATGGCTTTGGTAGCCCTGCCCCTCTTCACTGAGAGAGACTTAGAACAAGTTCCTCAAAGGTTGTGGACAACAAATGCTCATGATGTGGGGCTCTTACAAGGAGTGTCCCCAGGTGAAATAACACTCAAACCAAATGCATTGTTGCCCCAGGTAAGACAGTATCCCTTGTCAAGAGAGGCAGAGGAAGGGATGTGGGACACCATTGTTGCCCTCCTAAATAAGGGGATAATTGTACCCTCCATCCCCTCATGCAACACAATGATATACCCGATGAAAAAGGCAAAAGGGGGAGCTGGAGAATGATTCAAGATTTGCACTCTTCTCAATGAATTGTACAAGCCGAATTTTCTGTGGTCCCCATCCCTGCAACAATATTGTGTAACATCCCCAAAGAGGAGACCAACTCTACTGTGGTGGATTTTAAGAATGCCTTCTTTTTGGTTCCCTTGCATTCAGATTCACAGTATCTCACTGCGTTTTTGCATGGGGGAATGTGCTTTGAACAAACAAGACTGCCTCAAGGGTAATGTGAGTCCCCCAGCATTTTCAACAGGATATTACACACTGGCTTAGGCAATACTCAGGTGCCTAGCACCATCATTCAGTGTGTTGATGATTTACTAGTGAGCAGAGTCAGTGAGCAACAGTGCAGAAAATACTTGATTACACTCCCACTGCCCTTGACCTGAAATGGCTACAACTTTGGTAAAACAAAATTACAGTACTCCCTCCAGGAGGTACTCTACTTAGGTCAGTTGATTTCTGGCAAATGGCAACAGAATCATCCCTGTTCGCTCCGCCTCTGTGTGCGCCACCCCACAGCCCAAAACATTGAAAGACATGCAACATTTCTTGGGGCTATGTAAGGCATGGATACTTGATTATGCAGCATACATGAGGCCCTTGTTGCAAGGCTTTAAGGAAGCACAGAAAGTTGACAACAAAATAGTATGGATTGAGGAAATGTGCATCAATTTCAACAAACTCAAGAAAGTAATTTCCACTGCACCTGTGCTAATAACCCGCGACTACACGCAAGATTCTACATATTGTCCCACCCTAATGGACAGTTGATGACAGTGGTACTGATACAGATAAGCTACATGGGCCACAAGCCATTGGCCTACTACAGTGGGATCCTAGATTCAATGATCCAGGGCCAATTCTCCTGTGAGCAAGCACTTGCTGCTGTAGCATTTGCAACTGAAGAGTTCAACTATAGTTATGGGGTTTTCCGTACTATTGGACGTTGAGAACACCGCTTTTGCCATTTTACAATGCAATTAATCCACACTGACCACAAAGTGAGCATCAGGATACAGGATTATCCTGTCAAGCTCACACATTAATATCGTGCAATGCAAAACAGTTAACCCGGCAACCTTTCTGACATTAATGTGCTCTGACAAAGATTTGGCAAACCACGAATGGGTGACTTTTGAGGGAGAATAAGATGATATTCCAAAAGCGCATGCTAAACCGTTCGAAGGGGAGATCCTCTTCATTGATAGATCAGCAACAATTGACAGGTACATGGCCTTGAGAGACACTGGTATGGCAGTGGTCCGCTTGGTGGATGGGAAATATGAAACACTAATGCAGAAAAGATTACCAATGCACATTTCAGCACAAGCGGCAGAGCTCATAGTGCTTATTGAGGTGCTTTAAATGTCCTTTTAGTGCCACATAACGATTTACTCAGATTCAGCATATGTCACCACCACCAAGGATGCAGGACTCGTACAATGGATGAGTAGGGGGTACAGGAGAGCTAACGGGTCTCCCGTTCAACCTGCCACATTATTGCATAAACTCTTTCATGCACTAACACAACCATCTGTAGTGGCAGCTGTAAAGCGCATCGCCCACACTAATAACACAGACAAGGTTTAACTCAGTAACGCTGCTGCAGATGCAGTGGCCAAACATAGCAGCATAACATCCAGTGCCACAGGTCTCCGAATATACTGTATTGGCTCACAACACCAAACAATTCCCAGTACCCTACAACACCTTAACAATCATACAGATAAATGAATTACAGGAATGAGCACCACCAAAGCAAAAATAACTTTATGTGAAAAGAAGGTGTGAAGGGTCCCCAACCGATCTGCTATGGAGGCAAGAGGTACCTGGGAAAGTGGTTATGCCACATTAGTTATTACTGGTCACGTTCAACCAGTTGCATCATCCATCAAAAGTTTCTAAACAGCACATTGCGAAAGATATAGAGGAGAATTGGTTTGTCCCCAACCTACAGGAAAACTTCACTAACATGGCCATGCAATGTACCACGTATCAAAGTTACAATACAGGGCTTATATTGAGAACTACCAGAGGCACCTTGCACCTCCCTACTAAGCAGTTTCGTGAACTACACATTGATTATGCTGAAATGAGCCAAAGGTACAATGGATCCTGATATCTTATTTTAGTAGTGTGCCCCTTCTCATGATGGGTGGAGGTGTTACCTTGTTCACATCCAGATGGCAAATGCACTGCAACATTTTTGGTACAGGAGGTTTTTCCAAGATGGGGCATGTGCGATGTATTAAAGTCAGACAATGACACACATTTCTTTAACAACCTTTTCAAAGAAATGTCAGCATTATTGGGCATCAGGCATTGGATGTGCACAATTTACCACCCCCCAGGCCAATGGTGTCATGGTACAAATCAAGGCCATGTTGAAAAGCAAGCTGTCAAAGATGTGAAAAACTGGGTGCAGTGCTTACCACTCACACTACACTATTCAGATTGTGTACACAGCCGTGCAAAGACCAACATTTATTGCCCCATGAAATGGTCACAAGATGGTGCATTCACACTACACTCTCTCCTGTTAGACAACCATCATACACTCATAGGGCAGCATCAATTTTGGGGGTAGAATTTGGCAGGTATTTTTCTTCCCTAACGAAGGCAATACAATGTCTCCCAACAGATTGTGCCTCCCCGAACAGAAACAACACCCACCACTGCAACGGACAAACCAGCAACGTCACCACCTTTATAGCTGTTCCCCAGGGACTGGATCTATGTAAATAATTTTGTCCGCCAGTGGAACCAACCTACATATACTGGCCACTTCCAAGTTGTCTATGTCACTCCCCTTGTAGTTAAAGTGAAGAAGTTACAATACTGGGTGCACCTCTCTCATATCCGCAAATGACCCCTGCCCCATCCTGCTGCAGAAAACTAAATTGCCCCATACCCAAAGCACCTAAAAATGTATACTCACATACAGCCTGTACAATCCTTTCAAAAGACTGAAAGTATACTGTCAAATCATATCACACAACACTGATATGCATTACATTTGCACAGGGATTGCACTCTTGCAGTTCCCCATAAAATTCTCTCTCTCTCTCTTTCTACTATTATATCTCTCTCTATCTCTCAGTATCTCTCTCTCCCCCCCTCTTTCTATCTCTCTCTCCTTTCCTCTCATATCCTTTCTTCGATATCTTATAACAGTACTTCCTTTTCAGGTGATTATCCAGATGGACCCCGCCAGATCTACGAATTCTGTTTATGTTAAAAAAGTACTGTGTATAAAACCATGTCAAAATTCTCATATTCATATTTATGTGCACTACATTATATTGCTGGACTTTTTGCAATATTCATGTTTGGTTTAGGCATATATTTAAGCTGTATTTTTATATGGGGAGTGCATATAAAAGAGGGGGGTACAATAGCAAATGCTATCACCAATAGGTCTATTCAGGACGTACATTTGTCCAAAAGTACAAACTTGCAAGTGTTCCCATTCTGTTTCTCACTCAACATGGTGGCCACAGACCCCTATGTTAATGACCAACTAAGAAGTAACAGTACTGTTCAAAACACCCTTAACACTATTACTTCTTATAAGATGATTTTTCAAAATGTATATAACATAGTTTTAGCAGGTAGAAATAGGCAACTGTGCAAATAGACACAATAGAAGATGCACATCATCCAGAATTCTCAAATAGTTGCTAGGCAGACATGAGCTTGGTGGGAAAGGGAAGGGTGAATGGAAGCTGTTGTGTTTGTTTGCTGATACCACATTCGTCGGGAGCACCAAAGGTATTAATATCACAAGAACTACCAATTTGAGAAGCTCAATGCTTGCTTAATCTGGCTGTTTGTAGGCTGTAAGTGTGCAAATAGAAACTATGGATCCTGATCAGCTACAATGCACCCAAAATCCAAAAGCATCCAGTGCTTGAGGAGGCCATACCTAAGATGGCAAGGAGTAAAATATGTGGTGATCAAGTGGCAAGAAACATGAATGAGCTGTGCAGTGGGAAGACTCTTTAGGTTTGGAGGTGAAGTATTGGCCCCAGTGAACGACACATGTGCACCATTCTGGAACAAACATATTGCAAAGCTGATGTGGTTCGAAGCAATGGAAAAACCAGTGAACTATGTTTTTTCAATGAAGGAACTGATTTTGTTGGCCCCAACCAAAGATGAAATAAGATATTGTTCATCCCACAGCTAAAAAAAGGCACTTCTGCAGTAATGGACTACTAAAAGGTGTGTGGACAGAAGGCATTCTTGCACCTCTCACCATCATGGATCGGCTTCTGCTCACTGGCCACTTTCCACTCAGTGATTCTCGCAATCTCTATAGATCACCTCACAGTGGGGTTGAAGGATCTGCTTGCCATAGCACCAAGTACAACAACAGGGGGGTCCACCAGAAGTCCAGCCCAGCCCCCCATATTCCGTATCTTACCTAAAAAAAAAAATTTAAAAAAAACAATGTGCAGGATAAAAAGGTCGAATTACCTATCTCAAGACTCCTGTGAACTGCTCAAAGAAATACCCAATGAATATAGACTGTTCAGCAAAGAAGAAACATTCTTCGCATCCCTCCTACTGCCTTGGATCATGACCGCCGGAAATGCTAAATGGCTCCAAATAGAGATGGGAAGTCATACAGCTGGCGAACGAGAAAAAGCAATGCATCAACGCAATTAAGGTCGAGATGCATGCCATAAAATTGATGACTCACCAGAACAGATATGTGCTCGACCTGCTCAGTGCGATGAAAGGAGGAGTTTTCCCACAAAATTGGTGATTCTTGCTGCATGTTCGTGCCTCAGAGTGATGCAGAAAACGGCTCCTTAAAGCAAATAATAGGAGCATTGCATACCCTTAGCTCGCACATGCACGTGGAAGCTGGCACACAAGAGGATGACTGGTTTGATACCCTTTTTATATGGGCACCATCCTGCATGGTGGCGATCATGAAGATGCTGGTGCCCTTGATCGTGCTTGAGCTGGTACTTTTATGCACCAGATAGCTGGGACTTCTATGTTGTGCAAAAGCAGTACCTAGCAGTGCCATGATGATGGTTTCAATATGGGTATATAATGAACCTTGTGGTATAAAATATATTGCTGTCCAAACAGATGACCCGAAAAAACCACACATGATGCTGACAGAGCAGTGCTTACACCCTCCCGGCACTATCACTACACCCCCAGCTGCCCAACGCATTATACGGAGAATTGGGTTGATATAGCAAAGATGGGGAATATATATACATGACTTGAACCCCCGAGGAGTCTGCCCAATCTGGCCACAGATTGCATCATGTATGTAGATGTTGGGTTTTAAAAGAGGGGTCACCACCTTTTGTAGAGACTGATAGGTTGGAGAAGGAGTGCTGGCTAGGGACACATAAGAATGGGCTTATTGGGGGTATGTTAATGTAGAATTAATGAAAGGGGAGATGTTGGGAAGGGACACAATCTTCCCACAATGCCAAGCGTTTATCATAAGGCAAAGGCTGCCACAGGTACTATAAGAGAACAGGGGCGACGGGTGATGTCATGGCATTTACTGCCATCTGCAACAGGTCTGGGGCTCACAGGATTCTGTCCTGGTGCTTATATCCATTTTGCTTGTATCTATGTGCTTGTGACTGGCAGGGTTCTGTTCCTCTCTGCGCCGCCATGTTCGGCGTATTGCGCATGCGCTGTCCTGAGAGCTACACAGTGGCTTCCGCTTGCCCTCAAAGCTCCGCTTTTGCCCCGCAGCCCTATTTCAGGACCAGAGACACTTTCCTCAGTGCATCTCAGAGCGGTTTCTGGCTAGTCCGTTTTGCCACTTCCACACTCCTTACATCCTTGCTTTTGACTTGTCTGCTTGGTCCTGCCTTGCCCTGCCCTTTCAGGTCCTTGTATTTCTCTGGTCTGCCTTGTCCCTGCTTGGCTCTCCCTGCCAGGTTCCATCCTTCCTTTGACATCTCCTTCCTGTCCACTTCCCTACCTGCCTGCTCCTCCCATTCCTGTCCATTCACCTTTTCTGGGGAGCCAGCTCCCCCTGTCTGTCAGGGCTTCATTACTTGCTCATGGACTTCCCTCATTCTGCCTTGTCTGCCCTTGGTCTGGATTCCTGACTGTCTGGACACCCACCTTGCCCGCTTACTTCCTCTGCCTGGTTAGCTCTGGGGCCCTTACTGGCTGTATCCACAATCTTGCTGCAGTTCCACCTAATTCACCTTCAGCCTACTCTTCCATCGGATTTGCTGTGGCCTTCCCTGTCAGTGCTTGCACTGTCCCAACGTCACGAAAATTAGGAAGTGCCAACCCGTGGCATTGGTAGCCGACTCAGCACTGACCCCTGTTACTGGATCAGGGGAGGGAGTTGGCTTGGTTCCCTGCTCTACGTCACCATCTCAACTCCAACATTGACAGTCTGGCTTCAAGATCTAAGCAAGGGTCCCAGCAAACAGGTACGCAGTGCCAGCGCGACACTCAGTATAACAGGGGCACCCTTAGGGTTCTGCATGATTACATTATTGCTGTTAGGCGGAAACCTGTGCAGTTCCCTCTGGGACCACTGCAAAAGATTTAGGACTACAGGTGTTTGGCGGTGAACCCACTTGGTAGCAGTCTGTACCACACAGATTCACTTGGTAGCTGTGGCTGAGCAGTCAGACCTCCCTCAAGAAGAGTTGAGCAGTATGTGGAGTATACAAAATAGGGCAATTCTTCACAGCAAGACAAGCAAACACGCAACGAGGCTTAGTGTAAAGATATTAAGGTATTTATTTATAACAAAACATCTATCAAAAACACTATGGCACTTTCACGGCAAACAAATCGAACACAATTACTCTATGAAGAAGAAACGACCAATCCCCCTAGTAATATTTCGACAAGTCTAGGTTCTACCGGCATCACTTATTTACAGACAGAGGTGTATACCTCAACCTAGATGGCACTCTAATATTAGTTAGGACGGGAGAGAAAAAGATAGGCAGGTTACGAAATCAACACAGTTCAATACTTCACGGGCAGAAATGCAAGACAGGAAGGCAGGAATCACAATAGAGGGTAAAGTTCAGAGGCCAGGCCCACTCGGAGAGAGGCAAGGCGATATGTCCCAAAAAGTCTCTAGTGGAGAGGCCTTCAAGTCTTTGTAGCAAATTGTTATCGGCAGATTGAACCAGTTCAGAACAATAAATGAGAAAAGCTTGGAGGCGACCCAACGGAAAGGAGAGGATTAAGACACCTCACTCGAACCGATCGAAAGGGAAGCCAGGCGGACACGGTACCTTGTTGTGGAGGGCAGCTCTGGCGGGGGCAGTTGTTCCTGGTGGTGGATGCACGTCGGGTCTTTGCCAAGAGTAGAGATGATCTCGTTGTCGAAGAAAAGTGAAGTCCGGTGCACCACCAGGGAAGAGACCAGCCGCGGAGTACTCCGTCACAAGGCACCACCTTTTGGTCGCGGTACAGGGGTAGTGGCTATCCGGTTGCCGAGGTGCTCTGCACGGGCAATTCGACCACTGCGTCCTGAGGCGAATAAAAAGCAAAGGGGACTGGTTGTTCCCACCAGTCAGGGGAAGAGACTCTCCGGCAGGGAGATCTCCTCTGTCGTCAGGAAGTGGTGAGTCGGTTCTGCAGGGCTCCACCGGAGGTGTCGTCGTGCAGGTCGGCTCAGTGTTACCCTCGTCGAATTCTTAGGTCCTGTGGCGACTTCTGAAGATCCAGTCCCAAAAGCCCTGCTTTTATGCAGAAAACCCCCATTCATTCAGCCTAGCTGTCAATCAACACATGCTAAGTGGTGAGCGGGAAGGCTCACCACTTGGGCCAATCACTCCAGAGTGCGACCGGAGTTGGCAAGGCAACTCGGTCCAGGGTGCCTAAACCCCCTCCCACACCCCTGTGGTAACCCAGACAGAATGGCACCACTTTGGAGGGTCTCTGTACAGAGGCCCGCCAAAAGTGGAACAAAGGGCTCGACCTTTGGTTTAGGAGTCACAGAGACGAACACAGACGCCATCTTAAAAAACGAGTTCTGGCAGAAAATACCATCCGATAAACTTATTTATGATAAGTAGACCGGTGGTACATTAGAGATTAACGAGAAAAAGTATTAATCTCCAACAATGGGACTAATCCCATAGGGTTATGTTCGGGGTCGGACATAACAAGTAGTTTCCACTGCCACCAGCCAAAACTCGACGAGGGGGGACGGGACAGTGCCCCAGGAGTAATCCAGGAGTAATCGAATTACCCCTACTAGTACGTCCACAATAAGATGGTTTGTACTAGTTCTGTTAGTAAATTTAGGTCTAGTAAAGCCAATGGTGACTTTACATGCCCGGGGAGACAGTAGTCAGTCCCCGGGTATGGAGTCTATGGTGGAGGTCCGCTAGGACGCCCCAGTGTTACGGCACGTAGGGTGCAGTGTAACACACATAGAAAAACATATGAGACCCTATGGAGTAAAAGACCCCATAGCCCATAGAACACATTGGAGGGGTGTCAGTTGCTGGCAACCTGAACAGAAAAAAACTTTTTTCACTACAGCTACCAGAATCCTTTGAGTCTAATTAGACACACCTGCTTAACAGCCTCCCTGATGATTATTTGAGATAAGAAAGCGCTAGGAGGAGAACAACCACAGACCACAGAACTGCAGCTGAGGGATCTAACCCTGTTAATACTGACTACCTGATTTGCAGCAAGGGATCTAACCCTGTTAATACTGACTACCTGATTTGCAGCAAGGGATCTAACCCTGTTAATACTGAGTACCTGATTTTCAGCAGAAGGGATCTAACCCTGTGAATATTTGTCCATTTTGGGATGTGACCCAGCTACCTATTTTTTGCAACAGGTTTAATTGACCAGGACTGGGAGTGCGCGCCTCACCCACCTTCTTTTTTTGTACTGAATGCTATGGGAGTCCCGGGCTCCAGAGGCAGCGCCACGGGGTGACTGTGCCCCACTTTGGAGAATCATAAAGATGGTTCTCTCCCCTCCCCCAAATTTGGGAAGGACTTGTGCTTTGGAGGGGTGTCGGTTGCTGGCAACCTGAACAGAAAAAAACTTGTTTCACTACAGCTACCAGAATCCTTTGCGTCTAATTAAACACACCTGCTTAACAGCCTCCCTGATGATTATTTGAGATAAGAAAGCGCTAGGAGGAGAACAACCACAGACCACAGAACTGCAGCTGAGGAATCTAACCCTGTTAATACTGACTACCTGATTTGCAGCAAGGGATCTAACCCTGTTAATACTGACTACCTGATTTGCAGTAAGGGATCTAACCCTGTTAATACTGAGTACCTGATTTTCAGCAGAAGGGATCTAACCCTGTGAATATTTGTCCATTTTGGGATGTGACCCAGCTACCTATTTTTCGCAACAGGTTTAATTGACCAGGACCGGGAGTGCGCGCCTCACCCACCTTCTTTTTTGTACTGAATGCTATGGGAGTCCCGGGCTCCAGAGGCAGCGCCACGGGGTGACTGTGCCCCACTTTGGAGAATCATAAAGATGATTCTCTCCCCTCCCCTAAATTTGGGAAGGACTTGTGCTTTGGAGGGGTGTCGGTTGCTGGCAACCTGAACAGAAAAAAACTTTTTTCACTACAGCTACCAGAATCCTTTGAGTCTAATTAGACACACCTGCTTAACAGCCTCCCTGATGATTATTTGAGATAAGAAAGCGCTAGGAGGAGAACAACCACAGACCACAGAACTGCAGCTGAGGGATCTAACCCTGTTAATACTGAATACCTGATTTGCAGCAAGGGATCTAACCCTGTTAATACTGACTACCTGATTTGCAGCAAGGGATATAACCCTGTTAATACTGAGTACCTGATTTTCAGCAGAAGGGATCTAACCCTGTGAATATTTGTCCATTTTGGGATGTGACCCAGCTACCTATTTTTTGCAACAGGTTTAATTGACCAGGACCGGGAGTGCGCGCCTCACCCATCTTCTTTTTTGTACCAAATCTTAAACATAGCACAACAGTCAGTACCCCAGGCCTCGGCCGCGAACATGAGCAATGGAATAGGTTGTATCTTGGACACTGATGAGAAAGGCCAGAGCTATGAAGATCCATAAACCCTTCATTGTCCAAAAATGTTGCCAACCTTCGCACCCTAGGAGGAACTGTCACTGCAAGACCATGAAAAGAGGGCTGAGTGTCTGCGAGCAATATGACCTCTAACCCCCACCAGTCACAATCTAAGTTATAACAGTGAAATTACCTAGCCTTAGGATCCCTGAATTCCAAGATTTTGTCCATCCCCAGAACACTGATCGTAAAACTATTAGATCCCCCTATCGATCAAAAAGATCAGAAAACAATGCCTTCCTGCCTTCACTTCTAGGTCACGTGAATTGTGCTGTGAGGTGCAGGGAGGGATGAAGTTATAGCCCAGAATGAGGGTGGAATACCTTGGAGAGGTGCCGGCCTGTCTGGGAGCGAGTGAAGTGTGAGAGTTAGTATAGCTTTGACTTTCTCCCAGGCCCTTGTCTGCTCGTACCAGGTGCACTGCTACACAGATAGAGATGTGTTGCTTAGTTTGTGAATTAATTGCTAATTGCACAACCTGTGACCGATGACGAGTACAGCATCACCCATGTGGCAGAAGATTGACAGGTGGGGCTGGGACAACCTATGGAGCAGGTGGCCTATTTATAGTGTCTCACCAACCAGCTGCATGGGTTTCTTCTCTGTGTAATGATGTCACTGATGACGGTGTGTACCTTCATAATATGCTGCTCGGGCAGATTTTGGCAGAATGTTCCGCAGCAGTTTTTTGTTGTTGGCGCTTTTCCCTTTTGTATGGAATTAAACATTGTTATCCTTGCAAGAGGTGTATTGAGCTTCTTTCCCTACTGGTTTATGTTTTTTCTGGTGTGAGCGTCTGGGGGGCTCTCTTACAGCAGTAACCAGTGCTCGTAATCTTCCTTCTTGTTCTAGGTGTAGTAAACACAGAGCGAGCAGTCGCATCACTGTAGAACATTGAGCTTTGGCTGGTCTGGTCCTCCTTTTGCTGTGAGGCACACTGCGGGGGACTCGAGGATAGGATTGCACTATTGAGGGTCTGCTCTCCCAGCTCTGGAGATTCTAATGCAGAATGGTGGATACACAGCAGAGGTTACTCCCAAAGTGCTTTGTGAGTGGTAGGGAGCAGATCTTTCTTCTTTCTTGAATGATTCCTTCTTCACCTCAGGCAGAGGGCTTTGGAAAGTGCCACTATCCCAAAGGAGGTCCAGCAAGATCTTCAGAACGAATCTGTGGCCTTAAAGGACCTGAGAGGAACTGAATGAATGTGCTGAAGGGGTTGGTGATCCTTTCCTTTAAAGGCAAAAGTCCTCCATGGATTGTACTAGAGCTAGCCTACTTTAGTGGTCCAATCTGGGCTCTTGGATGGAGTGGACTTTGCCCTTCTGATGTAACTCCCAAAATGCTTGCTCGAGAGTAAGTGGACGGAATGGGAAAGAGGGAGAGGGACGATGAAAATCATGATGGTGGAAGCCTTCTGCCATGGACCAGAGCTCTCCTGCCTATCATAATCCCCCCTCCCCATCCCTTGTCACTGAGAGTAAAGACCTTCAGAGAGGAAGCACCCTGGTGTGAGGCTACTCCTTTTGAATATGTGTGCTCCCTTTATGCAAGGGCCCAGGACAGCTATCTGCTTTGCGGCTGTCTCATTCTTAGGGTGTTACCTGCCTCACAAAGAAATCAAAGATGAGACTCCTTCCACAGCAGTGCTGATTCATAGAAGCTGACAATTGTGTGCCATCAATTGGAATGTGGCAACGCTGATCATAAGCAATACCATGAACTATGCCTAAATTCCAACATAGCTTTATTTTAGAGATTATCCTGCCACCATCATGGGTTACTTATGCTCATTGTCGTGTACCAGAGGACCTCCCCCAAAAGGTAAATCCAAGGAATACAAATAACCCAAAAGGAACAGAGCGTAGACCAAGCATGAAGTAACAATTTGTAAATAATTTGCCAAATTACCATACATCATTTTAGTTACATTTTTAATGCGTGTCACACAAGCTGATTGGTGGGACTATGTCTGTCCCCTATATCCAAATAAATAATTAATTATCCTAATTTGGTGATACACTTTTTGGCCACAGTTACATTTACACCCCTCGTGACTGCACAAACCTTCCCATACCACCCCTCTTTCACGTGATTGTGTTGATCAGTCAAAAACACATGTATGTCATTGGTTGGCAATGTCCAATATATAAAATAGCTTGTGATGGAATCGGGCGAGACACCCTGAACTCCCCCCACCCCGAGTCGGACCAATGGTGTGGCCCCCCACTCTGACATCAGCGAGGTCACTGTACAGTGTTACACCCTAGGGACACTGAAACCTCTCTCCTCTAATTTGCTCCCTGTCCCATATCCCATAACCCCTACCCCAATGCTCTGGCCCCAGATCCCATGTTGCATGACACTTGGGTACTTCTTTTGTCCTAGTGCAAAAAACATTGGGGCCATATTCGAAAACCTTTGCACCACAGAAAAAAATAGTTTCAATGATTGTTTGCAAAGTTTTGCCTTGTTGCTAAATGCCATTCGGTAGTAACACTAGGACAAACTTTGCTCTCAGGCAAAAATGCTTAGAAATAATTGGTTTTTGCCCAAGTGCAAGCTTTTCCCTAGTGCTAATACCATGCAAAATTGCACTTGCCAGGGTGCAAAGTTTTTCAAATATGGCCCCAATGTTTTCGTAGTAAGGAAACGTTGCCCTGGTGTAAATAACGTTCACATTTGCAATTGCACCTGTGCAAATGTTATATTCCCTGGCTCAGGGAGTTTGATTTACGAACCCCCACTGGGTTCCCGAAGCAGTGCACATAGGCGATATGATACCCACAATTCGGACAGAACATGAAAAATGATGCCTGAGTCCTGCCCATGTGCTCATGTATGGCGCTGTACGCGCACCGGGCTGTGAGTTCATCCACAGTTCTTTTGCATGGTGCACCTTTGGTAACACTGTGCCTGATTTACAAGCTGTGGTGCAATGGGAGTTTCCCATTGAAAAACGCGTTCTAAATCAGGCCCACGGACTGTACAGAAGCTACTTTACTGTCAGAGAGGTAAAGCCCCTAACTGTACCCTAATGCCAAAATGTAGGTAGTCATCTGAGGGCACTAAAGGATGAGAATCACTTTGATGTGCGCTGACTCACAGGAGGTGCACGTGTTGCGCTAACAAGCCAACAAGCGATAGGGAATGATCATTTACATACAGCAAGCATCCATGCACATTGTTAAGCACTCCTGCAAATTTACGCCAGTGCATTTGATATTGGAAAAGGGATCTTGCAGCTTCCATGTTAACTCAGAAATATCAGCCCTGCAGAGCAAAAGATACACTTTGACATTTGCACAGGGGCCACACATCTGGCAATTTGACCCCTGGTATTTACAACACCTTCAAGGCTATGAGAGCAAAAACTAGATTAACAAAAATGTGAATTAATATAATTGTTGCAAAACCACATACGCACGTTGTATGCTGACACGCATATTGATGAATATGATTGCATCCTTCACATGTCACCTATATCGTGCGGCTAAGTGTATGTTCCAAATATAAGGAGGTCTATGAAATAATACAGAGGCTGGGGACAAAAGGGCAATGCTAGAAGGTGACATTTTTGACAACTTCAAGATCAAAGCCCTGCAAACTCGGCCCTGATAGATCCAGCAAAGAAACCCCGCTGAAGGGACATGCTTTATGGGCTGGTCGTAAAGAGCCTGACAGCACAAGAGAGAAAGCGAGCGTTAATATCTGTAAGTTAAATCTTCGGTTTAAATTTCATAGCTGCCACGAGAGAAGAACACTGGGACCTCCCTATAATTTGTGTCTGCTGGCAGCCAGTGTCTAGCTCACAGTGCTTTCCAGCTCTGAATAGCTGGCATCACCCATGGCATAATGATGGCATTCTACCCAAACCGGACAATAGATAATACGTGAATTTCTGCTGGCTGCCCACACCAAAAAAGAAACCATCAAGCTAATTGTCAGAGAGGTAGGAGTGCCATTCCTGCAAACTGAAATAGGTTTAATGTCCATGATCAGATTTCAGCATAGATGCCTCAAAATATGATGTACGTTAACCAGTGCTTCTTTGGAATCCACCTCTGAAATGTTGTGTAATCCCGCGAATTCCAAAGTGTCACCAGTAGTGCCAAGCCTACCTCTGAGCCTGGCTAGTAGCTGGATCTCAATATGGCGCTTGGCATTTGTTATTGACGAGGGATCCGCTGGGCGGTGCCCACAGCACATAACAATGCCAGAACCCATTGCGCCTGTTTGGTCAATGGGGCCCAGTTGGAAAAGGCAAAGAGAGTCACTGAATTTACCTTCCATAGTGGGTGTGCACCGGGAGGCTCAGTGACCCGATACAAAAGATGCATTTGATGTCATGTGTTCTTTGTGTAAACAAGGCAATCACAAAGCTTGTACTTTAGAGGGATTGTGCTTGCTGCAGGGGATTTCATTGATCTTTCTTGACAGTGCTTTTGATTTGTTTTCATGGCCCCTTTGCCTGTGTGTTTATTAGGCCATCTTTGTCATAACTGCATTCATAATTACATTTGTATTCGGGTCTGTCCTTCTCGGCCATCTGAGACATCTTTCAGTTGTTTCTGTTTCCTTGGCATTACCCAAAAAACAGAAAGAAAGACAACACTATTTCTCAATTGTATTCCCACTTGTTGGAGAAACCTCATAAACCGTCTGATATTTGTGTTTTAATCACATTTCTTTCTGTGTCCGTGAACCACATGCAAATCATTTTGTTTTCCCTGGTCAAACACTTATTTTTGTGTTGATATTCTCCAGTGTTAGTCGTTACTATGAAGGGAAATTACATCTTTAAGCAGGGATTTGGAGGAGAGATCAGTTTAGGAGACAGAAAATGTTGTCGACTCGTGGATTGAGGATGTTATCTACCAGGCATGGGTCTTAGAGGAGAATGTCATGCCTCTTGCAGTGCTAGGCCATGTGCATTCCAGAAACCACCACCTGAGCAACTGTTACCCGAAGAGAGAGAGCACCTGGAAGACAGCACAGGAAGAGGAGAAGAGCTAGCATGGACAATTGGGCTTATAGTAGAAGGAACCATCAGAATAGCCTGGGCTGACAATGAAGGTTTTGCCATTTCCACTGGAGGAGAAGGTAGAGTGGGTGTTGGAGGTGGTAAGGCCTGTGCCCATGCAGTGAGTCCTTATGCAAGATCTGTTCAATATGGCTGTGGAAGACAGACAGTTAAAACTTAACTCAGTGCAGAAGAAGGGCATTGTATCTGTTGATCCACTGCAGTTGTTGCTGGGCAATGCTGTAACCAACATTGGCGACCGAGAGGAGATAATGATAATGAAGGTAAAGTGTGTAGCAGAGGTGCAGGGCTGTCTACAAGCCGACGAGAAGAGGGTGCATTTGGTGGTTAATCAGGTGATGGAAGAACCCAATGTAGAAAAGATGGAGATGGTCCCAAAGCACATTTCTCAGAAAGAGCAAGAGTGTGAGGACTCTGCTCCTGTGACTGATAATGCAGCGAGGGCAAGTCAGATGCTAAAGGGGCCCCAAGGCCCAGACAGTGTCAACCACATCATGGGCATAGAAGCACTTTAGCCTACTGGAGGGAAGAAATCTGAGGGGTCGGAAGGCTATGTGATATGCAACATATGCAATGGGTCAGTGAAGCAGGATACATCAAAGAATGTTTGCATTTTGGGGCAATGCACACATATGAATTGGAAGAATTAGCTCTCCATTCCTCCTTGGTGCCTTTCAGCTCCAACTCATAAACAGGACCATCGAACAGTGTGAAGGCAATAATAGAGTGCCCATCCCAGGCACACCAGTACAAAAGGACCTCCGTCCCCCACCTCTGAACCTTTCCAACCACCTCTACACTTTCTGCAGCGGCACGATCTATCAACAGGGCTCTGTGCTTACTGCCAGTACACCTCCCTGCACCACAACATTAGATGGTTGTTGACGGTGCTGCAGATGCTTTTGGGCAGGCAAACATGGATGAATGATGCCTAATGCTGGCAATTGTCTGTATCACTAGATTGCCATCAGTAAGGGGAGCAGAGCCCATGACAGAAGAGGTACCTTAGGAGGGGCAAATGCTTTGCCACCGCCTACCCTCTTGTAGATGAATGAATGGGCATTAGGCAAGAGGTTAGCAAATGGGCAGGTACAGTGAGTGATTTCCAACTCACAGTTGGAAGGCAAGTCCCTAAATATTGTGGGAGCAGCTCTTCAAGTGTGTGAGATGGTCACAATGACATGCAGTAGCCACTATAATTTCATAACGGTCAGCAGTGTTGAAATAACTTTAAAAACACTGAGACACGAGTTAAGGAGTCAATTCTAATTAAAGGAGCTCACCCCCACAGGAATCATTTGAACGCACTAAATGTTGTCCTACATGGGTTTGATTTATGAACTTGTGTCACTGCCATACATTCTACAGATAGCAAAACTCAAACGCACTATGCATTACCTGTTTTTACTGTTGTCACAGATGGTCTCAAGAATACACTAACTCTTGAAGACAGTTCAAGGGTTTTTATTTTCAGAACAAAAAGTGGCTCGCTAAGCGCTGTCCCTCTCTCTCTAGTCATCTCTCATCTAGTGCAGGTTGCCTCCCTAGCCCTGGTGTCCAACTCCAGGCTTCAATCTAGAGATTTTTGACCCCTACCATCTAAAAAGCTCACTGGTTGTGATGGCCTAAAAACAAACACTGTATCTCTCTAACTCCCTATGGCAGCAATCTAGGTGGTCCCTTATCTATAGTTCCCTCAACCTATGTCTTTCTGTTCATATCACTTTTATCTGCCTACACTCATCACTGTTACTCCACCCACCGGATCACTTCTCCTTTCCTCTCTCTTCCTTTCCTACCCCTCTGATGTTCCGCTCCTTTCTACCTACCTCTCCCCTCTCATCTCTTCTCTCTAATATTCTGTCC
Source organism: Ambystoma mexicanum (assembly GCF_040938575.1). Classification (NCBI taxonomy): domain Eukaryota; kingdom Metazoa; phylum Chordata; class Amphibia; order Caudata; family Ambystomatidae; genus Ambystoma; species Ambystoma mexicanum. The sequence goes on from NC_090926.1 coordinate 481,889,604, forward strand.
CTCCTTTACCCATACCACTATTACTCTCCCAGCTCCACACGATTACAACTCATCCCTATCCACATTACTACTACTCTCCCCTACTCTACTCTACTACCCTCCCCTCTACACTTTAGAACTTCTAATCTCTCTTTTCCAACACAACTATTCTCCACCCACACCTTCTCTCACATTCACTCTCCTTTCACTTCCCCAGTCTCCTTCTCCTTCACTCCCTTCCCTCCCTCTGTTGATTCCTCTGACGTACTCTGCACCCACACTCAAACTAAAGTACCACTTTCTCCCACCAAACAGTAGCTCTACATGCTCATTTCTCAGCAATCCTCCGCAAAACTTGTCTACACTTGCCTTCCACACTTGGTCTGTTGGTCCTCATTCTCTTCCCTTGATCTCACCGGAAATACTAAACCTTTTCTATTTCCTGTCCTTTTATTTCGCTCCCCCTTCCCTTCCCATTGGCACTCAACCTCACCTGATTCTTTGGACAAACTACTAGCTTTCTGTTATGCAAGGGGGTGGGGGGGGGCGGGTGTTTGAGGTCAGAAAAAGCCAAAACATTTGTGTTAAGACCCTCCTCTTTTATGTACGTGGGAGATGGTGGCCCGTTGCAGAAAAAATGAATTTCAATGTCTCAGTTCCTGTGAGGGTTTTCTGGAATGTACAATGTATGCCGATCAGTGGCCCAGCTGGAGGTAAGAATATTGTTCGTGTTTGTGCATAATGAGATCTCTGTTTTATGTAGCAGAACACTTTGCATCCTGATTGTTGCTGTAGCCCCTTTTTTCGCACTGACCCATGGCATGCAGTGTGTCTGCTTTCTATGGTACTGAGTCCCGGCGGCTCTCCGTGGTCTCTCTCCAAGGCAGGTTGCTCACTTGTTCCTCCACCACTTTGTATGCTGGATCTTGAAGTCCTTGGGAACAAGAAAGAAACTGGACAGGATTGTGAAATACAGGCATGGAGGACGAACAATTGATACTCAATTCCAAAATTCAGGTGCAGTTATAAGGGTCAGGGGTTGAGGCCCTCCCAACACTCACATTCCACCTCTGGTGCAGCAGTGTTTCCAGTGAAAACCCTGGTAGCCCTCCTTCCCTGGGTGGAGAGGATCAGCTCTCTGACCCTGTCACAATGTACATATTTATATGTATACCCACAGCAGGCAAAACACTGCCAGCTAGAAATTAGCCCATTGTGTTGTTTAATATTGCCATGGAATGATGAAGTTACAATATTTATTTGGCATGCTGCAGACACATTGACAAAACACTATATAAGTCAATGTCTGATTTATCTGGGCTGAGTGATTTAAATTCAAATATGAAAGATATTGCAGAGGATGTGAGGTGATATTAAACAACCACAAGGCTAGTAAGTTGCTTGAACATCATGCTTGGTTGGGTATGTTAATTTGACAAGCAACCTTGTAGATGATTCCAATTTTGAAAAAAAAGTGCAAAGGGCATTTAATGCAGTAGAACACTTTACCAGCACACTTCATGTGCTTCTGGGCTAGTGAGCGCTTTAAGCTAGCGGCGACTTGAGTAGTTAAAACCTTTGACTTTTTGCAGATCTTGCTTCACAGGGAAAACTGAAGAAATTGCCTGGGGTTCTAATGTGCTCTGTTGTAATGTGACTCTTTGTCCATTACTGTGGATGAAAAATAGCATGGACAGGACATGATAATAACACTGTAGTAGTAACACAATTGCTAACAGCATCTATAACTTGTCAGACAACACCACTCCAGCTAGTGACAACATATAAGACACAGCAGTAGCAACATTTTCTAAGTAGGCAGAGAAGACTGGGGCTGCACAGTGGTTAGTCACTGGTGAGAGAGATGAAGTAGAGGTCTGCTGAGCTCAGCCAATCGTTTTCATGGTATAACATCATACTTTACCAGGCACTTATTATTGTTGTTGTTATTATTATTATTATTATTATTATTATTATTATTATTATTATTATTTGTGTTTATTATAATGTGCAACATGCTCATAGGCCTCAGTGTGCAACATAAAAACATACAGACAAACACACCAATGGTAACATCATAAATGCAACAGAGGGATGCAAAATAACAGTCAAGACAACAAGTACCAAGAGTATACCGAAGTGTCAGTTCAACATAATCCTCTTGTTGTCGGGAGATGACATATTATGAGATAGTTTACAATTTATTTTTTAAGGGTATCTCTTGTCCTTTCATTTGATATCTCTAACGGTGGAATTATCCTCCCTTTTCTCCTCCTAAGTATAACTATCTTTCAAAATCAGGCACTGCCAGCATGGTCTTAGGTGAATGGTTGGCAACACCATCACAATTATAATCAACATTATTCTCAGAATAATTATGAATGGCTGTTGGTGGTTTTGGAGGAGACCAGTAGCCAGAGGAGCAGACAGGGAGGGCCTGAGCGAGCAAGGCCCACCCAAGATCTGTAAAGGCCCACTCAGCAGAGCTGAGTGGGCATTAACTGATGTTAATGTCACCAGGCTGGGCCCAGCTACATTAGCTTCAGGTCCCACTTGTTAGACAATCCTGGCTACGCCTCTGCCAGGAGCATCTGGCTTGCTGCCCCGCTATATTGTATTTGTACTGGTTCAAACAATAATGTATTTCTACCTCTACCTCTGACAACATTAATTGCACCAGACATCTTGACACTCAAAATGTGCCCTTCTCCATAGCTCAAGAGTATTGCACACTGCAAACTCAGTTGCATCCATTGAATAACTTGTCTTCCCTAAAAAGATGTTGCATTCGCAACTTGTCACAACTAATTGTTCTGGTAACTTGAATACAGCACAATCCTTCAACCTCACAAGAATTATACACATAGTTCTCGGCATCTATTTTTTAGTCTGGCCATTAAATCTCGCTATAGTCACTTACATCCAATGAATATAATCTCTGTCTGACCACCAAGAAAAATACAAATTAGGTTCTATGTCATATTTCTGCATTTTAAATACCAAACGCAATGTTGGTATGACATATTCCCACTACCACGTCCCCACCCCCACCCACTCCCAGGAATTTGTATTCTTAATTAGGGGGTTTGATGCCCCCTGAACATCCTCTTTTATCCACCCACCCCCCCTCTCCAGCACAACACACACTATCTACACACACAGACCCAGAAAGACACACACACAGACACACACAGACACACAGACACAAATTCACTTACCTGACATTCCCGCTCCTGTCAGCCCCTGCTTGCACGTGTTGCGGAAGGGGCATAACAGTTCCATTAACAAATACCACTCTGTGCGGTCACAGATCACCCTTTCTAAATCAAACTTATATTTCTTTTCGGTTTTTCAAAAAGGTCTTTTGAACTAATACCAAAAATTGTTCTCTACAACTAGTGTTTGTCTGTCAAAAGTCACTTGCACCCACTGAATCTAACCTGCTCCTATCTCTCAATGCATGTTTCACCTTTTCTCTGCAATTAGTATTTGGTTGTGGAAAGAAAAGACGTGATCAACTCTGTTACTGCCACTAAATATAATCCCATTGTGTCTACTAAGACATAAGACTGTTTCTCTGCAATTAGTATTTCGTCTGGACACTAAAAGAGTCACACTAAGCAGAGTCAAACAACCACTGAATAAAATATCCTCCTCCCTTTCTAGGGATATTTATGCTTTTCAACAGCAACTAGAACACGTTTGGCTACAAAAAGTTAAGACACTCAGGTACAGACAATGTATATTTTCTCGTTTTGAAAAAAGGATTTTAAGATGTGTTACTCACAGCTTTTCAAAATGTGGCTAAGCATGGGTGGGATGCACTGAACAAAATACAAACCTATGGAGTTTCCATGGTTTTGACTCAGTCAAACTTTAAAGGGTGTTGAAGAGGTTGGAGATACGAGATTCAACCTTGTTTTCTATATGAAAACAGGCACGTGAGAACTCAGTAGAGTCAGTGGTTTCATTTGACGAGGTAGGAGTGGTCTAGACTTGAGAGAGAAGGCGTCTGTAAAATAGTTATGTTACAGTAGATTTAAATCAATAATAGTGCCTAGGTTGGATTTTTTCTTTTTTTTTGGCTGCTCCTGATTTGTAGGGGTGTAGGGGGTGTGAATTATGGCTGTAGTGGCAGTACAAATGACGTGAATTCTGTAGTAGGAGTAAAACACTCTGAGTACCTCGTGTATATTTGCTAGGTGCAGGAGAAAACTGAATAACTAAGTACCCCACATATATTTACTAGGTGGAGGGGAATGCAGATGCCCTTAGAACCCCACATGCCTACATTAGGCATAGAAGTAGGTCAAAGCACTGGTGAACCCATCAATCATCAAGTTCAAGCAATGTACACAAGGAGCAAGCTTCACACTCTTACGATCTGCCGATAAAGTATTTTCCAAAAACAGTACAGAAAGTGGTAGTACGATTTTGGAATTATTCACACCGACAGCATCAGCTCCTCAGTCGGCAGCACTCATAAAACATGCAGTGCAAAATGCATCAGGAAGACCCCAAGATGGAGGATAGGTGAGAGCTTGTCTCAAGCCTTACAAAAAAAAGACAGAGTATGAAGATATTTTACATCAGAAAAGCAACACGTTTGTCTTACCACACGACATATATGAAATAAACATTTCTTGCGAGGGAATCCATGTACTGATTTGGGTGCCTCTTACCTATGGGCCCACATAAAAAGGCATCATCTGTATGCTTTGCAAAAGTAAAGGGGGTAGGGAAGCCTCCCTCCACCACTTAACTGCAGGCAATTCACTCATTTGGACATCCTTCTTGCACTACTACACCAGAGAACCTTTCAGATTTACATATTTTAACAAGCACCGTTTACATATCATCTTTGCCTGCAGATCTGATCCCACCACGTGTAAGCAATGTGTTTCCCCTCAAAATATCTGCTTATCGTTGCTGAGACTTTTCAGCTTGTTGCAAAAGTTCACAAAATGGCAACCTTGTTGCTGCCCTTTACATTTGTAGAAAAAACATGGATCCAGGCAGTTCCTTGTCCTTGTTGGTCCACACTGGGAAAGACTGAGTTGGCACTGCACCACTCGAACTTCAGTACAATTCCTCTTTGGCCATGTCATGGAAAGCTGTGGCAATGTCGCTAGATCAATGTGAGGGTAATAAAGTCCTTCTAACAATGGACATGTGGACCAGTGCATAAAGCACACATTTAATGGCCATCAATGGGCAGTCGGTCACGTTCCACCTGACCTCTCCTCAGAAAACTTCAGGACAGCTGTTGCTGTTACCAAATGTCAGTCAGCAGCAGGCTGCCTCATTTATGGAAGGGTTTTACAGCAGGTTCCACAGGGGAGTTAATCTCAGGGTTGATAATGTTGTAGCTGCTCTCAGCTAGACAAAACCAAGTGCCCTTATTTGCCTATGTGCTCTATCTTGTGATGACATGCTTCTTGATCCAGTACCTGACACTTGATGAGATAGTAAGTGTGTCCCAGAAGACGTGGGCCTACTTTAGACACACCTACATTATTCAGAACATGTCGGTAAGGCTGCAGTCACACCAACAGCTCCCTCACAACCTGTTGAAAAGTGTAATCATGACTCACCGGAATTCAACCCTTCATATGCTGGAGTGTTTGTGAGAACAGTGCAATGCAGTGAACAACTACATCAAAAGCAAGAGCAGGTAACTGGATGATGCCTTCTTAACACTGGCCATTTTCAAACATTGGCAAATGGTTGCCCTTTCTTGCAATCATTTGAGGAGGCCACCCAATGGTTTAATCTGTAAGCAACATCACTAAGTTTGTTGATGACACTGGTGTATTCGTTGAAATTGGAACTATTCAACACAATGCCTGAATCTGAATGCCTGCCAATGCAGAAGAAGGTCAGCTGGGTTGGGCTTTGCTCTCAACCTTCCAACAGAATTAATTCATTCATGGAACAAAGAGAATAGAAGGTTCCTCCTTTCATCTTTTCTTGACCGTGGTTTAAAGTAATTGAAGAAGCTTTGAGGATGAAGAAAATGCTGTGGGTTGTCATTCATAAAAGGACATGCTATCCATCTGTAAAATACACTAAAGGACAATGAAACACCTGTCTGAATAAAGAAGAAGAATCCAAGGTTCTGTGATTAACAACCCAAAGCGGGACTCCAGTACTGCAAGGAAGTTCATCTGACATTTGTTTTTTTTCAAATCATGCCAATTACTGATCAGTAGAGCCGACGCGAGAGACCACGAAAGTGAAATTGCAGGAGGGATTTAACTCAGGACTTTCTAACCGCAAACCAGAGAAAGCATTCTTGACAAGTAATGTTGATGGAAACAGTAATTGGCCTGATTCGAAAAAGGCACAAGAGATGCCGAAACATGTGTCGCATAGAGTGCCACAAAACAAAAAATTATTAAAATAACTTCACAATAAAGTTTGAACTAAATCAGTTTTATCAAGTGCATTTTTATACACAGTGGCACAAAGGTTTGTGTGGAAGCCCCACCCTGGATACATTAAACGGAATAGACAAACTTCTCTGTTCACTTTTTCACACACATGCAACACCCTATTTAACCTATTAGAAGAAACAGGGCGCAGGGTACGGTAAACCCATATTTCGTATAACACCGCTTGATAATGAACATTGGCCTAAGCACATTCGCATTGCACCGAAAACCGAATTCTGATAAAAGCTGACTATGCCGCCATTTTAGAATCATCCGCCATTTTGTTTAACTTCTGTTTTTGCCTCAAGTTAAACTTTGTTTTCGGCTTCAACAGCGAAAAATGAACTTTGTACTGTGTCAACATGTTGAGGCTGCCGAATGTTTGTCCTGCACTAAGAAACCTTGGAGCTGAACTGAACCTCAATTTAGATGTTGTCTGTACCAATTAGGGGTGTACTGAATAGTTAGATTACTATTTGGCAGAATAGTTCATTTACAATTCGGCCGAATACCGAATAGTTGGTCCAAGTATTCGGCCGGGGCGAATAGTGAGCCGAATAGTTTTTTTTTTAGGTAAACATGTTGTAGGTCATAATAAACAGCATTTCAATGAATAAACTAAGGAGGCATTCTATTGCATGGGTACTCATATTTATTAATTGGACACATCTCAGTAAGCTTATGACAAAAGACAAAAAAAATACAAAACTCTTCTGGGGAAAAGCCCTCACTCCTAGTAAGAGTAACCTGTAAGGGGAAGGTTATATTTTAGGAACACAAGCCGTTCGACATTTTCGGCTTAGAGGCTACTTCTGTGTTCAGAATAAATATCTCCAGCTGAACTGAACACTATCTCATTGTCCACACTGGTAGGAGGAGGAGCTAAGTACACACACGCAACTTTTGCAAACTCTGGAAACCAAACACTGTTCATGTCCCACCACTCCAGCGGGTCTGCTGTTTTAGGGAGCAACAGCTCTCTCAAAAAGACAGTGAGCTCAGTGTCCAGGGAACTTATTAACTGACTCACACCAGCCATGGGCTGCTGAACAACACTGTCCCAGAATGCCGATATGCCACATGGTGGAACACACTTCTTGGGTGGTGGCTCATCCTCCTGTGGGTCAGGGTCTGCAGGTTGCCCTACAGGAGGCGAGATCTGCTCACAGAGGGCTAAGGCAGTAGAGTGCATAGAACATTTCACATTGTTGGCCACAGCATCATTGCTGAAAAATGTTTATTTGAACTGCGGATCGATACCTGTCGCCACACAGTAGATGGGTATAGCCTCAATGTCTTTGAATCTTGCCTCTACAGCCTTCAATAACTCTGCTTTCACTAGCTTCACACCAGTGTCCCTAACCACGCCAACGCTCAGGTAGGACCTTAAAGCTTTCACAGCAGGAACCACCAAGGAGATGCTTGATGCATGGGAGCAAATCTCCTTTGTGAGCGCTGCAAAGGGTGCCAACAAAGAAAAAACATTTTCTGCCAAAAGCCACTGGCAGGCAGAAAGATTTGACACTTTATCGTCCTGCGCACAGTACAAACTTACTGTCCGTCTCTGCCCTACCAGTCACCTCACTATCGAAAAGGACGAGTTCCACCGTGTTGATACATCTTGAATCAACTGCAATTCAGGCAACCCAAGATCTTTTAGCAGTGCTTGCAGGCGGGACGTGGCGGAACTAGAATGTTTGAAGTGGCCTACAAGTGTTCTTGCATGTGCCATCATGTCCGACACAGATCTTTGCACAAAAAGGCCATCATGGATGCAAAGCTGTAGGGTGTGAGCAAGACACCCCACACTAACTAAGTCTGCTTCTTTGAAAACCTTGCACATGTTAGCGGCATTATCCCGAAGAATGACATGCACTTTTGAAATGGCTAATTTGCCACCTTTCTAGCATTTCTTGGAATGCTTATCCTAATTTGGCACCAGTATGGCTTCCGCCAAAAGCCTCACACTGCAACAAACCTCCATGCCTTTTCATGTTGCTGGCCAGCCAATGTTCTGTTTAGCTCATAAAAGATTTCACAGTGTTATCAGATGTCCAAAGGTCCACAGTAAATACAGTTTTCTCAGACCTCTGACCCTCTGAAGCAATACACTGGCTCAGGTCAGGTATGGGATGATGCGTGTTGAAAAATATTTACGTGATGGTACTTTGTACCTGGGCTCCAACTTATGGAGTAAACGCACAAAACCTACATCATCAACAACAGAAAATGATTGCAAGTCTCATTTCACCAATACTGCGATGCACTGCATGTGTGGAAGGGCTATCCAGAGGCCACACTTGTTTTTTGTCCAGACAATCTTTAATGGACAGCTGTGACAATGCCCTCTTTCACTTCGCAGGAGACACATTGCTGTTGATTCTCCCAACAACTGCCTCTTTTTTCCTTTCATATTGGGCATAGTCATTTTGATGTTTGGACCGCAGATGGCTGGTTAGTGCTGATGTGCTGCACTGTCTCGAGTTTGCAGAACCACGAGAAAATACCGTAAGGCACACAGAACACACCGCCTTGGAGTTATCATCCATTTTAATGGTAAAGTAATCCCACACAGGGCTTGTTTTCTCCTTGGTGCTATGCATGCCAACAACGAGGGGGTTCTGCAGCTCTGGGCGAGGGATAGGGTGTCTGCTGGGCACGTCTCCTAGCTGTTGCTTGTGGGCCTTTACGTAAATCAGAAGCTCGTACTGGTGACAAAGAAATGTAAAGCAAAAGTCAAACTTAAGAGTAAGATTTGGCAGGGCAGTACCGAATGATGGCTCTGAAGCGGTATTGGGGTTTCCTTAAAACATTTTTGGGAAAAAGCCTTTTATCAAAAATAACTATGTAAAAAAGGAAATATGAACAATGACAAAAACCACGCTTGTAATTGCCAGGAGTTGAAGGAGCCATTATGTACATCCATTGACTGCGGCAAGCATAATATAGCAGTCTTTCATTTAATCAGGCATATGCACCAAGTGGTAACCTCCCACCTCAATCTCCCCCGAATAGTAAAACCCCCATAGTACTCACCAGGATTGTAGGCACTAGGTAGGCAGCTACATCAAGGTGGTGGAATGGTAAGTCTGTTTCAGGGGCAAGCTTCCTTGGTTGGTGCTGCGTCTTTTCTGGGCTGTGGTATAACTAAAGTAAAGAAAATGATTATGTTACTACTATTACTTTGCTATGTGGCTAATCATTTTGACAAGTGTTGCAGTATTAAGAAAATGCAAAAATGTGCTACTCATCACATTTTGTCACTTAAAAACCCCTTGGGTAGTACTAGTCAAACAGTGTCAGAAAATGAATGAATAGCCATTTGCAACATCAGTGGGGCACTTTTGGGGAGTGGGCAATACGGCAGATTCCTGAGCCAAAAATATAAGAAGCCCCACACCCAACGATAAAACGTAATTAAAAAAAGTAAAGGAGCACTGCTCTTCTAAATGAAAAGCCCCATTGCTGCTAACATGCTGCCAGCATGACAACTACTGATGCTAAACAGCAGGTTTACATAAACCAATGGCCGGTGGACCAATTTGGGTGCAAGCCTACCAACTCCAGATTTAAAAACACAGAGATCTGTCTGAAAGTAAGTTTGTTTAGCAGATCTGACTTTCGTGACAGGTTCCATTTACTAGAGTTCCTAAAATGGAAAACAAAATCTGGACGATTCCCGCAAGCAGATGGAAATCTGTCACACTCCCTTATATTTGCATTTGCCCCAACTCCAGAAACATGTGCTTCCGCGTTCTTGTCAGTACAACAGTGTATCTAACCCCTTACCCAACAACTCCCTGGTCTTAACAGCCAGTGAATCACCCCTCCCAGAAACCCTCAGAAGAATTCACACCTCAATAGCACTACCACAGGCAACATCAAGGGATCTGTGGGGTTCTCCCTACTTTTCCCTTGCGCTCTAATATTGACCATGTTTAAGTGGTCACCCCCACATTGTGCACTATTGAAATGTGTCTCTCTAATCTGTCTCACCAATAGATTCCAACACCTGGGGAAAGGGTGTACATGGTATTAAAATAGGAAAATCAGCGGTGGTAAAGCCAACTCAACGAGGAAATCAGCGACGGAAAGAGACAAATTAGACAAGGGACAGAGACAAACCAGCAGTGGGAAGAGAGCATTCAGCGGGAGGAGGGGGGAGAAATCAGCAGAGGGAAGGGAGAAATCCACAGAGGTAAGCAAGAAATCAGAAGGGGAGAGATAAACCAGCGAGGGGTGAGATCATTCAGCAGGGGACGAGGGAAATCGGCAGGAGGAGAGAGAAGAAAGACATCAGCAGGGGAAGAGAGCATTCAGCAGGGGGAAGAGAGAAATCAGCAGGGGGAGAGAAATCAGCAGGGGGAGAGAAATCAGCAGGGGGAAGAGAGACATCAGCAGTGTGAAGAGAGAACTCAGCAGTGGGGAGAGAGCATTCGGCAGGGACTGGGGGAGAAATCAGCAGGGGGAAGGGAGAAATCCAGAGAGGTAAGCAAGAAATCAGAAGGGCGAGAGATAAACCAGCAAGGGGTGAGATCATTCAGCAAGGGAAGAGGGAAATCGGCAGGCGGAGGCCTCACCGTGCTGAAGGGGAGGGCTGGGGCTCATTCAAATTCGAGGCCGCCGGGGTGGTCAAAGTTCCCGGCAGCCTCATGAGTCTGGGGCAATGTCGGCCACCGGCTTTGCACCGGTGGCCTGTCCAACATCAATACTACTGCGGTGAGGCCACAGGCACCCCTGCAGATGTTACCATTGTACTTTGTGTGCAGAAAAACATTTCCAGTGTTTAAGGAAAACATTGAACAATGTATGATTATTTGACTGTGTATTAGCAATGTGAACTGGATATGAACTCTAGCAAAAAGTTAACTTGAAGAGGGGCTGGATGATGTTACCGGGATTGGGGAAAAGAGTATATAAGTTCATGTCTTTGTAATGTCCTGCACTCTCTCCCCTCACAGTGTCTGCTGGTACACACTGCGAGGTGTTGGGAGCCAGATAGCTATCTGCCTATTAAAATTGTACATGTACCTCTGAACTCGTGACTGGCGTATTTCATTTGTGGTGGCATTAAGCCTTGATATTTCATTTGGTCTTTCAGATGGTGCCCGAATAGGGACCCTCAAGATTAATGTCATATTGTTGAACAGGAGACGTGGCTACCAAACTGGGATCAGAGAGTGAAAGGGCCTCTTCAAAACGAGACGTGACTCCTCAGCAGTACTGCGTGATCCGATCCCTGGACGGTCAGCAAGCGGTTTAGGAAGACATCTGGACGAGGGTCCCCATGTCAAGGCCAGTTTCAATGAAAACACCACCCTCGACTATCCTTTGAAATACGATCGGACCCTTTTGTTTTGTAATCAGGTGAGTCGTGCCCCGATTACTAAGAATCCTGATATTGATTGCAGATTTGCACTTGCAAGTACAAACAACGCCAGGTAACACCAGTAATCTGACATGCCTGGGAAATTGTCATCCTGTTTCAGGGTATTATTCCACAGAGATAGACAATCTTTGGGACAAGGCCACCCGGCGCCACCCGTTCGGTCGCCGGCTTGTTTAATGTACTGTAAGTACGGCCTAGGAGTTATCATATTTAATGATTCAGTGGCCAGTCTATGGCAGTTTTCAAATTGCCCGCCTAGAGTATTTAGAATCTATATTGTTGAAGAAAAGGGCTAGGCTTGCAGCATTTGACGCAATTAAAGATTGGAGAAAGGAAGCTATGCAGCAACTTAAAAGTAAAGGAAAGCATGCATGTAGACATATGACAAATGCTGAAAAAGCACTATTGCATGATCAGCAGAAACAGTCAGAATCTATTAGAAGTATGGATATGGCTTTTTAACTTGATGTGCAAAAGATATATCCATCTCAGGATTTTCATACATCAGATGAGCTGATTTGTACATTGTTAAATGAACGTAGAAATGTTTCCACTGCACCTCTTCCTAATGTGCCTCCTCTTGTTGTTGTGCCTCCTCCCGTTTTAGTTCCTCCTCTTCCCATTATTGTTCCTCTTCCTGTTGTTGTTCCTCCTCCTGCAACTCCACCCTTACCGACAGTTGCCATCCCCATGATTCCATCTGCACCTCTAGCGGTATTGCCTTTGTTACCTATTGACTCCTTACCAAGTGGTTCTTTTTCCACCTGTAGTAGTTGAAGGAGTGGGAGAAGATTCAAGAGTAGTGACTCATGGTACTGTATCTAAAGATAGAAAAATAAATTGCATGCATGGGCTAAAACATATATAGAGGAGGGAGATGAATTGGCTGTTTTAGTTGCTATTTCTGTCCAAAAAAGTATTCTTGAACAGACTATTTTGATAGAACAGATGCAAACACAATTAGCTGATATATGGAGTGATTTGACGGGCATTAATGTCCCACAGGGTTTGAGGGATTTGAATGTCCTAGCCCACTCAAGGGACACTGCAGAGAAAGTACATGAGCATGTTGAGAAGGTATTTGAGTTTAAAAGGGAGCTCGATTGGTTACAGAAAGATGAAATGGATGGCAATGGACAGGAAGCTTCATACGTGCCGAAGCGATTTCTTCCTCCATTGAAACCAATGATTGAAGAAATGCACATTTGCACAAGAGACGCTCTTAGATGGATTTTGGATGTTTCAAATTCTCCCGTTGAAGTGCATGTCACGTTTAGTCAGTATGCTCCCGCAATGCAAAGAAAAGTGTTACAGGTGATGGTAGAGTATCTACAAGATGAGTTTATGAAGAAAAAGGTTTGTTGTCCCGCTGATTTGATGGTCATTTACAAGAGATCATTTTGGCCCGATACTGCTTTAACTATTTTGTCACTTGATTTAGCTTTGTTGCTTAATATGCGGTCAGATTTGCTTACCTTACAATTGCTGATGACAGAGGTTCATCTGACATTTGTATCGAAAGTAGCAATTCCAGCTAATGCCGCAGCAGGAACGACTGCAACTACTGTTGAAGGACATTATGTTTCTCAGTTCATGTCCCGTTTTCTAGACAGGAAGGGAATGCCACCTGTAACGCTCACCTGGCTCCCACGGAGGCGCTGACCTGGTCTGGATTGCTGTGACCTCTTCAAGCGTGATGCGCAGGATTCGAAACACCGACTGAACTGGACCCCCAAATCTGGCTTGTCTGGCCCGTAGAAAAATCTTTCTGTAGGTGGAGAAAGAGGATTAACTGTCTGCAGAGTATTGTGATTGCTTCCCACCTCCCCTTTGCTCTTCTCTGACCACCTCCGAAATCCCCAATCAATGCTCACCTTAATGTTTGAATGGATGAGCTCTCCATCCTGCTTCTGGTGCAGGGGCGCGTATTTGACCAGTTACTTCACTGGTTTCGGAAGGCGAAATGCCATAAGTATGCAGTTTAAAAAGTTCCAGAGTAGAGTCTTCTCTTTGTTTGCTTTTCTAAACCTGTGATCTGTCCTTATTTTCAGGTGCAGAGTGGAAGTGATGCTTCGAGGGATATTGCCGGAGATAAACTCAGGTGAGTTCGTGATAAAATGATCCCTTTAAATGTCTTTGAATCCCTCTAGTAATGTCTTTCTTTTTTCCCCTTAGGGGCCGGGGTGCGGTACCAGGCCAAGAAGTGGCGCCGACCCGAAATGAGGAGTGGTTCTGTCAAATATGGCCAGGTAATTCTTGTGACGGAAAATCAGGCATTCCTCATTTGTTCCTCCTGCTCACCTTTTGTCTCTTCTTCTCCCCTGCAGGTGCAGAGATGTGGCGGAATGCCCAGAAGGTCGCGGTGGATAGTGAAGAGCCCGCGAGGCAGGTCAGTGATGCGCGGCGCTGCAACAAGTAGCGCAATGCTTTTAAAGAATGTCTATCTTCAGGATCGCTGGCGTGATGGTTCCGGACACAGGTAGGAAGTTAGATTAAGTTCTTGGTTTTCACCTTTTCTCTTCCCTTCCTTCCTTTCAGGTATCCCAATATCGAGGCAGGCGTGGCTGGAGGCAAGATGCAGGAACAGGCACGGTGAGCGTTCAGCTGCTAGATGCAGAGCAACGCGAAGCACGTGTGGCAGTCCGGGCGTGGTTTAAATAGCCTTGGAAGAAGTTCCAGGTAAGTATTCTTCCACGGTCCCCACCCAAGTAAAATAGTTCCTTTGATAAAATAGTCCCTCCTAAGCTTGATTTGGCTTGAGGCTTCATGCAGCATGGTCTGCGTCAGGTAAGTGCACCAAACACCCTCTTTTATGAGCCTGGCGCCTATGGCGCCAGGACTGATGTCCAACATGAGCCTGGCGCCAAAGGCGCCAGGACAAAGTCCAAAGAGCCCCTATTAGGGGCCACTGGGCTTTTACCCGAGGGCATGATGCCTGCTCCCGGGGGTGCTGGGCCTGTCGTGGTGCTCCGGGGGTAGGCATCATGACAGCACTCCCCCCCAAGGCCCCTCCCAAGGTCGTTCCCTCGGTTTGTTTGGGAAATCCCGATGGAACTTTTTTACCAGCCGAGGTGCATGTACGTGGTCGCTGGGTTCCCAAGACCTTTCCTGAGGCCCGTACCATTTCCAATCAATTAGATAGAAAAGTTTTGATTTTGAAATTTTAGAATCCAAAATGTTCTTCACCTCGAATTCAGGCTCCCCATCTATCTGAATTGGTTCTGGTGGCTTTATTAATCTGGTTCCTGGTTGTACTGGTTTCAAAAGTGACACGTGAAAAACGGGATGAATCCGCATGTTAGCTGGCAGATCGAGCTTGACTGCCACTGGATTAATGATAGCTTTGATCGAATAAGGGCCCAAATACCTTGGATTAAAAGTTTGTGTTCCATTGAGCAATAAATGTTTGGTAGCCAACCATACTTGCTCTCCTATTTGGTATGAAGGCTCCTCCTTCCGATGCAGATCTGCATTTTTCTTGTATTTCTCTTTCGCTTGTTGCAAATGGGCAGTTGCATTCTTGAATGCTTGAGTTATAGTGGAATGCAAATGGTCTACTGCGGGCATTTCAAGGCTCAGAGGAGAGTCCAGGTCTGAAGTACGAGGGTGATGTCCATATATGGTCTAAAAGGGGCTTTGTCCAGTTCCAGAGTGCACCGAGTTATTGTATGCATATTCGGCCATCCATAACAAATCCTTCCAATTACCCTCCGATTGGTGCAACATACAGCGTAGGTATTGTTCAAGGGTCTGGTTCGTTCTCTCCGACTGACCATCGGTCTGTGGTTGATGGCTGGTTGAGAGTCTTACGTCGATTTGTGCCAGTTGACAACACCTTTTCCAAAAATGTGAAATAAACTGGCTTCCCCGGTCGGAGACTAATATGGACGGGAATCCATGCAAGCGGATGATATTTTCGAGGAATTCTTTAGCAAGGACAGAAGCTGAAGGTAATCCTTTCAACGGAATAAAATGAGCCATTTTAGAAAATAGATCCACCACAACCAGAATAGTATTGTATCCATTACAAGGGGGCAGGTCCGTGATAAAATCTAGTGACAAGGTGTGCCAAGGCGCTGGTGGAATGTCTAAAGGCTGAAGAAGACCGGCAGGTTTTGTCTTTCGGCCTTTGTTTTGGGCGCAAACTCCACAGGACATCACGAAAGATTTAATATCCTTTCGCCAAGAAGGCCACCAGAATTGTCGTTTAATTTTTTCCTCAGTTTTGGCAATGCCAGGATGTCCTTCCATCAGGGTATCATGATGACGGGAAATAACCATTTCTTGTAATTCCTTTTCTGGCAGAAATAAGCATCCTTGGAAGTAAGGTAGGCCATTGTTAACCAAAAAGTAACACCCCCTTTGGATCCAATCCTGCAAGGCGGTAGAGTCCAGGAGTTGTTTTACTCGTGCTTGAATGTCTTCAAAGGTTTGTAAGGAGGTTAATCCCAAAATTCTTTGTTCGGGAATGATCGGCACAGGTTCTGAATTAGTGTCTATTTCTCCCATTCCTATTCTAGATAGTGCGTCTGCTGTGCCATTCTTACAGCCGGGACGGTAAGTGATTACGAAATCAAATTCAGCAAAGAACAAAGCCCATCGGAGCTGACGTGATGATTGAGCCTTGGCAGTCTTTAAATATTGTAAATTTCGGTGATCAGTGATCACGGTGATGGTGTGCCTGGCGCCAAGAAGATAATGCCGCCAAGCCTTAAAGGCGGACTTAATGGCTAACAATTCCTTATCGGTAATTGCATAATTTACCTCAGGCGGTGAGAACTTTCTGGACCAAACTGCTACAGGATGCAGTTGGTTGGTTTCAGGGTCTCTCTGAGACAGGACAGCTCCCATGGCTAAACTGGACGCGTCTGTTTTGACTATGTATGGGAGATCGGGACGCGGGTGCTTCAAAATAGGTGCAGACGTGAATTTAGCTTTCAATTCCTGAAAGGCCTGTTCGGTTTCCTTGGTCCATTCGAAACGTTTATTTTTCCGCAAGAGTGCAGTGATGGGTTGTACTACACGTGAAAATTCCAGAATAAATCTGCAATAAAAATTGGCAAAACCAAGCATGCTTTGGACCCTTTTTACCGAGCTAGGAGATGGACATTTGAGGATGGCCTCCACTTTCCGTGAGTCCATTCGGACCCCATTAGGTGTCAGGATGAATCCAAGAAACTCCACCTCGGTAGTATGGAAAACACACTTTTCCAGCTTAGCAAACAGTTTGTGCTGGCGCAATTTCTCAAGGACGGCCCGGACATGCTTTCTGTGATCAGATTCCAAAGAAGAGTACACAAGAATGTCATCGATATATACGACAACACAAACATCGATAAGTTCCCGAAGGACATCGTTCATGAAGAATTGGAAGGCAGCAGGCGCGTTGCACAACCCAAAAGGCATCACCTGGTATTCGAATAAACCATATTTTGTACGGAAGGCCGTTTTCCATTTGTCGCCTTCTTTTACTCGCACCAGATGATAAGCCCCCCGGAGATCTAACTTGGTGTATACACAAGCGTCCTTAACCTGGTTAAGGAGTTCAGGGATCAAAGGCAGAGGGTAATGGTTTTTAACCGTTATCTGGTTCAATGCGCTGTAGTCGATACAAGTTCTAAGGTCGCCTTCTTTTTTGGGCACGAAGAACAAAGCCGAGGACGCCGGGGACTTTGACGGGCGAATGAAACCATTGGCTAGGTATTGATCTAAATATTGTCTCAAATGCCGGTTCTCAGGTTCAGTAAGGGCATAAATCCTGCTACAAGGGGGTTGTGCACCAGGCACCAGATCGATTTGGCAATCGTACGATCTGTGGGGGGGTAACGTGTTGGCCTGTTCCTTTTGGAAGACGTCCTGAAAGTCTTGGTATTCCGGAGGTAGTTGCATGGAGACAGAGGTTACAGATGCTAGACTAATCTTCAGATTTTCTGGGTAGCATGTTTGTGCACAATCTGGGAAGGTTATTCTCTTTGCTCGCCAATCAATTTGAGGATTATGTGACTCTAACCAAGGAATTCCAAGAATAACCTGAAACTGTGGGGCCTTGATTACGTCAAACACAACTGCCTCCCGATGGCCGTCCGGACCAATAAGAGTCACCTCAGTAGTGGAATGTGTTACCGGTCCTGAGGCAATTTCAGTTCCATCGAATGTGGTGATGACATCTTTGCTGGTTTTTGGACGCAGAGGGAGGTTAATCCTAGAGACCAATTCACGATCCACATAGTTTCCTATAGCCCCACTATCGATGTAGGCCTTTATTGCATGCAACCGCTTAGGCTGTTCCGGATCTACGAGAACCATTGGCACAATAAAATGCGAGGTCTGAGAGTTAGTTTTCAAGCTCGGCAAGTGGACCCCTACGCTTGTCGGGCGGAGTCGTTTCCCGAAACAGAGTCTTCATCGTTTTTATCAGCGGCTCCTACCACCTTCTTGGGCGGTTTTGCCGGGCAATCTCGTAGAAAGTGTCCAGAGTTCCCACAATAAAGACATAATTTTAACTGCCGCCTCCTTTCACGTTCCTTTTGGGTTAAAGGTCCTCTAACCCCTACAATTTGCATAGGCTCGGAGACATCGGCACCCTTGGAAGTGACGTGGGTCTTGACCAACACCGGGGTTTCAAACTTGGACCGATCCGCTTTTCGGTTTTGGAGCCTGTGATCCAATTGGACCACTAAGTCTATATATTCTGTGCATTCTTGGGGCGGATTTACAACTTGGGCCAAGACATCTTTAAGTTCTCCGCGTAGACCCCGATAGAATAATGTGATTCTTTTATCCTCTGGCCACCCAGTTTCCACGATTAGTCTGTTAAAGGTTGCTATGTAGGAGAGGAGGTCTTGGTTGCCCTGTCGCAGGGATAGAAGTTCATCATCCAGAGCTTGTCCCTGAGAATGTCGAGCAAATAATCTCTCCATGCTTGCTCGAAATCCTTGGAAATCCTGGAGGATTGGGTCATCTTGAGTAACCAGTGGTACTGACCAATCGGCAGCACAGCCGCTAAGGTATGACAACACAAAAGCTACCTTGGTCTGGTCATTAGGGAAGGCCCCAGGTCTGCATAGGAAGTGCAAACAACATTGATTCATGAATACGGCGAACCGTTTGGGGTCCCCAGCAAAGCGTTCAGGTGGGGCCAGCGGCATATTTCCAGGTAGATTGATTTGCACAGGGTTACATGAAGGCACAGGAACAGAATTCCCCCCGGAACCAGGTAGAGGGGTTTGCCCAGCTTGACCTTGCAATACCTGCTTAGCCAGGTCATCAGTTCGTTCCTTAGATACGATTATTTCCCTCCTGAGGGCATTAGTCTCTTGACGAGCGGCATGTACTTCGGCCCGTAATTCCCCCAGTAATTGGGCCAACATATCAGTCTCAGAAGTTTCCATAGCGCCTGGGTGGGAATTTGTAGGAGGTCTTCGCGTTCTGTAATGCTCACCTGGCTCCCACGGAGGCGGTGACCTGGTCTGGATTGCTGTGACCTCTTCAAGCGTGATGCGCAGGATTCGAAACACCGACTGAACTGGACCCCCAAATCTGGCTTGTCTGGCCCGTAGAAAAATCTTTCTGTAGAAAAGAAAGGGGATTAACTGTCTGCAGAGTATTGTGATTGCTTCCCACCTCCCCTTTGCTCTTCTCTGACCACCTCCGAAATCCCCAATCAAGGCTCACCTTAATGTTTGAATGGATGAGCTCTCCATCCTGCTTCTGATGCAGGGGCGCGTATTTGACCTGTTACTTCACTGGTTTCAGAAGGCGAAATGCTGTAAGTATGCAGTTTAAAAAGTTCCAGAGTAGAGTCTTCTCTTTGTTTGCTTTTCTTAACCTGCGATCTGTCCTTATTTTAAGGTGGAAGTGATGCTTCAAGGGATATTGCCGGAGATAAACTCAGGTGAGTTTGTGATAAAATGATCCCTTTAAATGTCTTTGAATCCCTCTAGTAATGTCTTTCTTTTTTCCCCTTAGGGGCCGGAGTGCGGTACCAGGCCAAGAAGTGGTTCCGACCCGAAATGAGGAGTGGTTCCGTCAAATATGGCCAGGTAAGTCTTGTGACGGAAAATCAGGCTTTCCTCATTTGTTCCTCCTGCTCACCTTTTGTCTCTTCTTCTCCCCTGCAGGTGCAGAGATGTGGCGGAATGCCCAGAAGGTTGCGGTGGATAGTGAAGAGCCCATGAGGCAGGTGAGTGATGTGCGGCGCTGCAACAAGTAGCGAGATGCTTTTAAAGAATGTCTATCTTCAGGATCGCTGGCATGATGGTTCCGGACACAGGTAGGAAGTTAGATGAAGTTCTTGGTTTTCACCTTTTCTCTTCCCTTCCTTCCTTTCAGGTATCCTAAGATCGAGGCGGGCGTGGCTGGAGGCAAGATGCAGGAGCAGGCACGGTGAGCGTTCAGCTGCTAGATGCAGAGCAACGCGAAGCACGTGTGGCAGTCCGGGCGTGGTTTAAATAGCCTTGGAAGAAGTTCCAGGTAAGTATTCTTCCACAGTCCCCACCCAAGTAAAATAGTTCCTTTAATAAAATAGTCCCTCCTAAGCCTCATTTGGCTTGAGGCTTCATGCAGCATGGTCTGCGTCAGGTAAGTGCACCAAACAGCCTCTTTTATGAGCCTGGCGCCTATGGCGCCAGGACTGATGTCCAACATGAGCCTGGCGCCAAAGGCGCCAGGACAAAGTCCAAAGAGCCCCTATTAGGGGCCGCTGGGCTTTTACCCGAGGGCATGATGCCTGCTCACGGGGGTGCTGGGCCTGTCCTGGTGCTCCGGGGGTAGGCATCATGACACCACCAGACAAACAATTCCAAATATTAAGAAGACTCCAACAGGATTTTATAAAGAAATGTAATCTGTCTTGCATTCGTCAGTTTTCACACTGGATGATATAGATTTGTTATTTCCTGTGATCCTACCTGCTGATTTATGGAAGCAGATTAGAACTGTAGACAATCAGGCAGGGATGGTTGATACATTGTATAACTTGGTACGAATAGATCAGGAAAGGAATGCTGGTCAGAAACCGCCACAAGTGAAACTGATGTTGCCAGATAGAATAGTAGCTAAATTAAAAACTCTGGTTCCTGAGAAAGGAATCATATGGGATAAACTTACGGCTTGCATACAATTGAAGTCGGAGGGTGCAACTGAGTTTTTTAATAGATTTGAGCAAGTATTTTCAGATTTTAGTGGTCATGACTTTAGTGCAGAGTCAGGGAAATGGTGGTTTGTAGACATGTTTGTGTGTGGATTGTTGTCTGAAATCCAATCACAGATTATGACTTCTGAAAGCACTTGGCAAGCGAAATCACAATCTGAAGTATTACATATGGCTCAGTACTATGAAAATAGAGTTAATACAGAGAAGAAGAAGGCAGAAAAGAAGAAGAAAAGTATTATTGCAGAAGATAGCAAGAGGAGCCAGAGGTGGGAATACACAGTTTAAAGGCCAATTTGCACCACAGGGTAATGCGCAAATGGGTGCCGCACACATGAACCAGTGTGCATATTGTAGAAAGGAAGGTCATTGGCGAGCACAATGCCCAATCCTTCAGCAGAGATCGAATAGCACATATGGTACCTTGGGTATACGATCCAGAGGCCGTCCTGGGATAGGGGGTCCTGGTAGAGGTCAGTTTGCTCAGAATCACCAGACTCCTTCCCAAGCTATTCAATAGTGGAAACAATTTTGATAATCCTTTGACTGTCTATTTTTCGGAGAAATTTGAACCTGATGGTATACTGTTCCGTTAGGACAGCCTGAAGCAGCGCCTGGAACCAGTACCTCTTCCCGTCGATCAGAAAGGGCCCTACATTGAAATTAGGGTGGGGAATAGGGAGTAACTATTTTTAATAGATACAGGAGCACAGTAGTGTTCTATTGATCATTCACGGGTTCCAGATATTCCCCTGTCAGGACAAAGCAACATTTCTGTAGGGTTCTCTGGTACGCCAGTGGTAAGTCCGGTCTCTCGGCCTGTACCAATTTCACTGGGACCATTTACTGATTCTCGTCCATTTCTATTGCTGCCAAATTGTGGCGAAAATTTGTTGGGATTGAATTTATTAAAAGAATTGAATGCTGCGATTTACTGTTGTCCAGATGGATTGTACTTAACGATTTCGCCTCAACAAACCTCTGTTCCAGAATTTTTGTCTAGGCCTTTACCGACTGAATTGGATAAGTTCTGACATGTTTATGGGCAGTAAATGATAATGACATTGGTATTTTACAAATTGAACCACTTAAAATTATGTTGTAACCAGGTGTTCAATTGACGTGTATTCCACAGTATAAGATTTCGGTTGAAGGTGAACAGGTTTTGAAAAGTATTGTTTTATGATTTTGTACACATTGTTGTGATTGAGGAAATTGCAGGGAGCGTGTGTAATAGTCCATTCCTACCGGTTTATAAGAAAGGGGATAGTGCGATTCCTTTTCGCTTCATTATTGATTTAGGCGCCATTAATACGGTTGTTGCTCCACACTTTCTGATTGTACCTGATGTTACTACAATATTGACCATGATTTCAGCTACAGCTACACATTTTAGTGTTGATAAACGCTTTTTTCAGTATTCCTGTACACGTTGAAAGTAGATATTTGTTTGCGTTCACCCTAGGGGGATGCTCGGTTACATTCACTCGTGTGCCAAAAGGGTACACTGAGAGTACAAGCATCTATAGTAGAGCGTTGAAAGAACAGTTTGATACACTTGAGTTAGCTTCTACTTGCACATTGTTACAATATGTCAGCTGATTCTGCAGTTGCTTGCAAGGAGGGCACCGTGTTACTGCTTATTCATTTAGCGGTATATGGGTATAAGGCTTCATTGAAGAAGTTTCAATATTGTCAACAGGAGGTCACCTATTTAGGCTATAGCCTTTTGAAGGAGGGAAGAAGACTGACACCTGAACGGATACAAAGCATCTCTAGCATGTCTGTCCCAAATAAATAGAAAAAGGTAAGAGCTTTAATAGGCATGGCTACATACTGTAGACAGTGGATCCCAAATGTTTCATTAATGATAAAACCTATGTTGGCACTGACAAAGGAGAGCATTTCTTTGCCTTTACCATGGAACATGGATTGCCAGAATGTTGTTGATCTGCTCAAGGCTGCGTTATGTTCTGCACCAGTTTTGGGCACACCAAATTATGAAAAGAGCTTTGTGTTGTATGTGCATGAATGTGAATGATGTGCTTTGGCTGTTTTAACACAGGAACATGGGGGTAAGAATAGACTTTGCAGTTATTTTTCCTCCATGTTAGACCCTGTTGCATG
This sequence comes from Ambystoma mexicanum, assembly GCF_040938575.1. Classification (NCBI taxonomy): domain Eukaryota; kingdom Metazoa; phylum Chordata; class Amphibia; order Caudata; family Ambystomatidae; genus Ambystoma; species Ambystoma mexicanum. The sequence continues at coordinate 481,912,684 of NC_090926.1, forward strand.
CACTTTTCCAAGATGTTTGAGAGCTGTAGCTGCTGCTGCTGCATCTGTAAAACAATGTGAGGGTATGGGTTTAGGTCATTCTTTAAACGTGATGATACCCTACCCCATAGACGTTCTATTAAACAGAGAGCAGACTCAACATCTCAAATCAGCACGACTAACAAGGTACGAGCTGATTCTATTTGCTCCGCATATCCAAATTAAGAGATGTTTCTCATTAAGTCCAGCCAAACTATTGCCTCTTCCGCAAAAAAACTGATTGTAGTGACAAAATGTTACATGACTACCTCTATACCACAGAACAAGAAGCTAAGGGCAGAATTGATCTAAGTGATACACCTCTAAATAATCCACAAGGGGAGCTGTTTTGTGATGGCTCCTGCTTTAAACTTCCGGATGGTACATCCACTGCTGCTTACGCAATCACCACATTAATCACTATTGTGGAAATGAAATGCATTTTGCATAACTCTGCGCAAGCTGCAGACATTTTTGCGTTGACTGGAGCTGGTGAAATATCTATAGGGCTTACTGTAAATAAATTCACAGACTGCCAATATGCATTCGGAGTAGTGCACAACTTTGGTCGACTACGGGCTGAGCGAGGTTTCTTGACCTCACATGGAAAAAAGATTCAGTATGGCACCTTCATAGTTCGGTTACTTTCAGCATTTGCACTTCCTACACAGTTAGCAATAATGAAGTGTGCCGCACATCAGAAGGTGACGGACAATGTAGGAAAAGGAAACTCTTTTGCTGACAGAATAGCCAAACAGACTGCCACTGATTTACACTCCAGAATGTATGTGTTAGATCCCGCAAAAGGAGTCACTGATACTTGTATGATAGATGAAGGAATTGGTTGTATAAAAGAAATTGAGGCTGATGCTACTCCAGATGAAATTAAACAGTGGGCTGAGGGTTCAGCGGGTTTGGATGATGAGGGTTGTTGGGTAGATAGTGAAAAGCAAATATGGATGCTACCCAATGCCTATGTTACTGCTATGGTAACAATGGCTCATGGTCCAACACATATATGTGCCAAAAAGATTAGCAAATTATTAGATCCTGTGTGGTACAATACTAATATTCTGAAAACTGCTGATCAATTTATACAAAGTTGCATGATATGCTTGCAGCATAATATTGAGAAAGGAACATCGACACCAAAGGGTAGTTTTGGTCCCCCTCCATGCCTTTTGAGGTTATACATTTTGATTTTATTGAGATGGAGCATTGTCAGAACTATAAATAACTTTTAGTTCTCATCTGTACTTTCGGTAGATGGCTTGAAGCTTTTCCACTAAAAGATGCCACAGCAATGTCAATGGCGAAAACCATGCTGAAGGAAAATGTTCCTAGGTTTGGTTTGCCGAGAGTCATTTGGTCGGCTAATGGTCCACATTTTATCGCTGCTGTCATCCTGCAATTATGCATGAGATTACAGATCGATAAATGGTTCCATTCGGTCAGGCACGCTCAGAGTGCCGGACTTGTAGAACGCCATAACAGAGTTTTAAAGAATAAGATAACAAATGTTTGTGCACATAGTAATTTGAAATGGCCTGGAACGTTACCAATAGCTTTATTATCAATGTGGACAACCACTCAGTCAAAGACAGGGCTGTCCCCCTATGAAATTGTAATGGGAAGACCTGCCAATATATGGAATGTTCCAAAACCCAAGCAGTTAAAATAAATCCAGTATCCGCTTCTTTTTGACTACTGTGACCAGTTAACTCAAAACTTGTATTTGATTCCTCAACAGGTGCGAGGAACCCTCCCAGTAAAATACGAGGGTCTAGGTCAACGACTCCAACCTGGCCAGTGGGTCTAACTGAAAGGGGCTCCTGTCGTGCACCTCGCTGGAGGGAACCGCACCACATTCTTTTGGCCACACAGACTGCGGCACGAGTTGCAGGAAAAAAAAACTGGATCCACGCAACGCATTTGAAGAGGATTCCTTTTCCTCTGCCCTACGACAAAGGAGAGGAGAAGGTAATTGGTGATCCTAACGTTCACAATGAGCCGGCTTTAATCAACACCGAGGGTGTCACAGAAATTCTTCCCGAGCCCGTGGGTCCTGGGGAGACTGCTGTTTCTTCTTTGAAAGTCCTTCCTGACCCCATGGGGCCTGGGGAGATTGTTACATCTTGAATTTCTTCTTCACCGTTGCTCGATCCTGCTTCTGTTTCTAAATTGTCTTCAGGAAACGACGACACTTTGTTCTCTGATCACACCGTACCTGGCGTTTTAAGGTACGACCTGCGACCATGGAATCGGATTTAGATTTAGAGTTGCTGACATTTACGTTAATGTAAATAGTTTAGGAAAGTGCAGCTAAGCTGTGCCCACAAGAAACCCACAAAAAACCAACGTTGAACCAGACCCTCTTCATTCCTCTGCTGCAATAAGAGGCAGGGACTGGCAAAGTTACCTTCAATCAACATAGGCCACGTGGTAAGGTGCCACACATGGATGAACTAAAAACACCTAACAGTGAGGCTTCGTAACGGACGCTGAGAAACAATGCACATTTTTAAAACCACTTGTACTAAAAAGGATGTTGTTCACTTGTTTGATGATGAATCTACCCATCAAGGGTGATGGTCCCCGAAGCCCAAATGGTTACTGGTTGCAATAGAAGTATTTATTATAATTGTATTGACAATTGGGTTTTAGTATCTAGAAAACACACATCCGCTTGATGTTTTGTTACCAACAAGTGTCTCAACTGTGTCTCCACCTTACATGCATTTGCACACTCTTCCTCTTCAAGACCTCCAACATAGAGAGAGTTATCATACTAACACTCTTTTGATAATTATGAATGCACCCCATGCCATTCTGAATAGGACAAACTGCTGGATCTGTTCTCATTTTCCGCAACATGGGTACAAGGGACTGGGGTAGTATATACATCCTCTTCCTTTAACTACTGCCTGTTATGCCTCACTCATGACATTATTCTTTGGTCGTTGGAATGATAGTGTCACTGGGAATTTTGATGGGATTAATATTAATGAATTTGAGAAACAAGTCTTACCACCTTTAGGATGTTCTTTGTTTGCAAATAGAATCAAGATAAATGGTGCTTCTATTAGGCCTTCTGACAGACTCTCTAGACATTTTCAATTGTTGATTTCCTTTAAGCTGGCTCCCATAGGCAATAGGGATGCTATGCCTCCTTCCTACACCATCAATCATAGTCCAAACTCTGTTCCATTCTGCATACAAAGGGAAGGTTCTCAACCAATGTGTACATTCGAGGGATGTATGAATATTGCAGTACTAACTAGTGAGGATAGACCTTTGTATGTAGGAGATCCTGTTTACTTTGTGTGCAGCAATGAGGCATATCTGTGGTTACCCAGGGACTGGGATGGTACATGTTATTTTGGTATATTGTTACCAGGTGTATATATTGCCACTATCGCTGAAATCTCTAAAACCCATTTCAGTCAGGATGGGGATGGCTATACTCCTTCACAAGTCTTGGGTGATGTTTCCAAATCCTTCGTGCCATTCTGGGGACAGATAATGAATTCTGACGATATTAGTAGATTTGCCAGGATACCGGACAAAACCATCAATCGGACCATTGATATTTTGTATAACATAACGTTAGAACAGAAGGCAATTAGATTAGTGGCTCTCCAAAATATGATGGTGTTAGACATCATTCTAGCTGAGAGCGGTGGGGTATGCAAAATGGTGAGATCTGCTAGTTGCATTTTTGGACCTTATTCCTCCCCCACCATATTTTAGGCAATTCCGAATTTACATGTCTTAAGTACTTAAGTGCATGTCATAGAGGGATATTGGAAAATTAGCACATGGTTTTGGGACTTGTTACGATCCTGGGGTTGGAAAATCTTTGCAGTTTTAATGGTAGTCCTCTGCATTTTTCTGTGCTGCTGTTGTTGCATACAATGTCTGCCTAGCATTTGTTCTTTGATAGGAGGGAGTTGTGCACAGGCAATAGGTACACTAGGACCAAAGATACATTTACCTGAAAAAGCTACTACTGCTTTAGTAATGCAGGATATTACCATCAAGGAGTTAATGGTGATTAATGCCTCCGAAAACAGTGATTCGGGTTGCTCTGACGATGATGCATGGCCTTTGAATAGTACAAATGTTTGAGTTATGCTCTTGGTTTAGGCCGAAAGGAGGGTTTGTAAAACCATATTTCGTATAATACTGCTTGATAATGAACATTGGCCTAAGCACATTTTCATTGCACTGAAAACCGCATTCTAATGAACCTGAATAAAAGCTGACTACGCCGCCATTTTAGAATCATCCGCCATTTTGTTTAACTCCTGTTTTGGCTCATGTTAAACTTTGTTTTCGGCTCCAGCAGAGAACAATGAACTGTGTACTGTGTCAACATATTGAGGCTGCGAAAGCAGAATGTTTGTCCTGCACTAAGAAACCTTGGAGCTGAATTGAACCTCAATTTAGATGTTGTCTGTACCAATAGCATCATCCTCGTGCAAACAGTGAAAAGAATGGTGAATAGCTAAAACCATGTACCTTTGCAGAAATCCTTTGTGTTACATTTCCAGTGTTTAAGGAATACATTGAACAATGTATGATTATTTGACTGTGTATAAGCAATGTGAACTGGATATGAACCCTAGCAAATTGTTAACTTGAAGAGGGCTAGACGATGTACCCAGGATTGAGGAAAAGAGCATATAAGTTTATGTCTTTGTAATGTCCAGCACTCTCTCCCCTCATGGTGTCTGCTGGTACACACTGCGAGGTGTTGGGAGCCAGATAACTATCTGCCTATTAAAATTGTACATGTACCTCTGAACTCATGACTAGCGTATTTCATTTTTGGTGGTACTAAGCCTCAATATTTCTTTTGGTCTTTCAGTACAAGGAGTTGATATCCCCAAATTCCTCTCTATTGTGCACACTCCATTGTCACTAAGAATCTTCAAACCAGGCTAGGGCGGCACAAACACTATTCAAACATTACTTCTTCTCCTTTAGGCTCAACAGTTTCACGTCAGGTTTTTGGGCAATTTCCACAGGGTTTTCTCTGTGTTGAGTTATTCAGGTTTGTTTGGCAGTAAGCAAACATAATGTTCTTCAACAAGTGACCATCTGTTTTAGATATAAAGGAAACTCCACTATAGGAAACACGTAGATCCTTGTGCATTGACAGCTCAAAGGTGTCTTGACACGTTGATTCAACTGCAGTGGAGAGCCAGTTCAACTGGATCCAATGATGTGATGTGGTTCTGCATCACTAATAACCTCTAAGAAGCTTAAGAAAAGGCACGTGATGGATGAGTCAGTGACTTAAAAAGGCTTGAAGTCGTTGTGAGAAACAGAGCTGAGGCACCTCCTTTTGTTTCTTGGTTACAGTGAAACCCTGTCCAGGTTCTCAGAGGAGCTGTATGTCCTTTTATATGCCCTTCCCAACCAGGATCGATGCCAGAGATCATTTGTAGGTGTGCCAATTCCAGTAGGCAGACTCCTGTGTACAAGTGTATAAGCAGCAGGCTGGCCTAGTCCAAAAGCAGGTTGATCTAAGTATTCCCCTGAAGTGGGCTGGGTGGAAGGCCTTGCTCCTTCCTTTGAAATTCATATCTTAACCCCAATGCAGGGGACTTTGTGTAGACTGATACCCCAATATGGTTATGGTTCCTCTAGAGTCGAAAGATGATTCATCTCATGGGGTCTTTCACAAGATTTTACAGTAATTATTCTGCAGTGAATTGGCCAATTTCAAACCTTCTGTACAATCTAAGCTGTTGTAACAAGACTTTTTGCCCTCTGATGTCAGTTTTAAGGGTGTCTTGTCTGTTAGAAGTAGGGACCCTTCTTCTGAGTATAGGTGTTCTCCTAATCTCCCCTACATTCCACTCACTCTTATTTCTGCCTGATATAACAGACTCTAGTAAGTGTCCCCTATTGTGACTTCCCATAGAGTCGTCAGGCTGCCTTTGAAGTACTGACTCCCACCCCACCCCCTGGGGGTATCTCCTTTTATTCTGGGAATGTGTCAAGCATTTGTAGAGAGGCATATGTACACATCATCTCTAGTGTCCATGCCCTCACTTCTGTCATACTGGAATAGCAGCAAGATATCCCTGTGTGTGACACCAGGTATCGTCCCAATACTGCATTGAAGATACGAGAGACGTTACGCACTCAGACAACCATATTGAATGCACCCTCACACTGACGTGATGGATGGATGCCTGCATATACCACTGGACATAGAAGAGCAATAAAAGAAGTCAGATCAGAGCAACGTAACGTCATGAAGAGAAGACACGATGATGCACTGAAATAATATGCAAATACTTGACAAACAAAGATGTAATTGAAGTAATAAGAAAAATGTGCAGGCAGAGATGAAGCAATCATATGCATTGAGGAGATAAGTGAGAACAGGATCAATGAATGTATATACGCAGGAACACAAGGTAGATAAGATATATAGAAGCTGGCTGCAGAAGAAAATATAACGCAATATGAGTGTCAATGAAGAATAAGATGGATGTCAGACTCATGTTAAGAATGACCAAACTATATCAGAGAAAGACCAAGGCTGCAGGGCTGAAAGGTGCTGTAAAAACAGCTATATGCGAAGAAAAAAGAATGACTATTGGTCTGGGATCAAGGATGCGACATCAAGGAATAATTGCAATGCACAAGGGGAATCAAAGAGGATAGGCTATGTATGCATGACATATTTCTATTGGACTAAGCAAAGAAGAAAACATCTGCAAGTGCCAAACATTGAACATTTAAAGACTCAGCAAGAATATGTGAGATGGAGAAACCAAATCTCCATAGACCAAGAGGAAAAATAGCCGCCAGTACAATTGCACTGAATAGCATCAAATAATAGGACAACATTGACAAAATCGTGGTCTCCTCACATGTGATTTAAGACTCAAAAACAAAGCCTTTTGATTAGGCTCTAACTGAAGATAGTGATGTACCTACATTTCCTTAGAAGTCACAGAGGAGAGAACAGTCAGCAAAGTCAACTGCAAAGAAGAAGCCTTGGCTCAGGGCTTAACTGATGAGAGACAGTATGCTAATTGACCAAGTGGGTAGTAGTCTGATGTTATTCCCCATACCTGGGTTTTGTTTCTCTCACATGCAGCTAGCGAGACGAATGTCAAAGGCTGGGAGAGAATGCCAACCAATCACGAGAGCCTATGTAGCAGTGTACTATACAAGGTTGCAGAAGCCAATCCACTGCTGTTATTCTGCTATTATTCTGTCTTATATGTATTTAGAGGTAATTACAGGCATGCCTACCAGATATGGGTCAGCCAATTATGTTACTAGACCTAAATGATATATAGGTATATATGTTGCCTTAACCGATGTCTCCACCCAATAGGTTTTACTATTTGCCACGTAGGGTGATGTCATACCTGAAGTACATCAAAGTATAACGCCTTTGTATAACAAAATATGGCTGAGAGTGTGTGAGCTGCAGTTTGTCTGTTCACCAGGTTTCTATACTTGAGCTTATAATAAAGTAGTATGTTGCCATATTCTTGAGTCTGTCTGGTTATTTTGGGTCTGAGATCATTTATTGGTAATTCCATCTGGCACTTGGAAAGCTCCAGGTGCTACTGCACACATTCACAGGCAAAGAACAAAGGGAGCTCTTCTGACTGGGCTGGGCGCCCTGTTGTGTGTTAATTTCAGTCATAGAAAATAATACACAAAATATCTGACAACACTTTAGGAGTCTCCGGAATCCAGTTGATGAAAAAATGACATAAGTTTTGACGTGATCTAACTGTTTTGCTCATAGGACACTATTACAACACCAGACATGGCTTATATATGTTCAACCAAATTGCAACCAAACTGCTAGCCTGCCTTTGGGATACATAGTTATATATAATTTCAAGCATGGGTGTCTGCTGTTAATGGCAGCCCAAGGCTGTTTAAACAGTTTGCTTTCAAGCATGGTGTTTCAGGAATGTATGTGTTATTCCTGGCTCAATGTTGCTAAACCACATGGAAGTTACTGGGATATCAATAGCCAGGATCCAGAAAAGAAACCACATCTGCATTATACCTTTTAGGCTGGGAGCATTTAGAAAGTGAGGCATGATTATCAGAGCTTATTTTCTGCTAGAGCAAAAAGCTACTATAAACTGGGGTTTTCACACCTACACGTATGGGATACCCTTCAGTTTCCATCTCGAGAAACACTGGCTCCTTTCAAACTCTGTCTCCACCTCCTCATCGACCACCTCACCTTCCCCAACTGCTATCTCCACCTCCTCAACCAACATACCCCCTCCCCAACAACTCTCTGCTCCTTCTGAACCACTGACCTTCTCTCCTCAATGACTCTCATCCACTCTTCATGATCCATCTCATCCCCTGTTGTCTTCCTACTTGGGCCTGTGTTTATTCTCAACCGCTGACAGAGAGGTTGAGGAATAGGCTGGGTCTCATCCACATGTTCCTAACATACCTACGATATCTGTTAATGGGCAAAATGCAAAATAAGAAACAAAGACAATAAAACGTATCACACAATGTAAAAAGGTTCTTGAAACACACAAACAGTAGTGAAGGTGACAGAACACAACACTGCATGACTCGTTGAGTTCACACAGAGGCCTTTCTGCAAACACATAAAAGGGAAGGTGGTAGTAAACCTTGTTTTAATAAAATTAGTGTTGCATAAAGGGAAAAGAGAAAGTTATAACATGAACCTGTGTTACCTTTTAAAGACTAGACACAGTTAAGAGTTTTTAAAACAGGAATTAATAAGAACCACCATTGTCTACTGTTTCCAGTGCTGTTGGCTAAGTTTGCGCTTAGGTGTGCATCTAATTGTGGATCCATCACCATTGTGTACTGTTTTCTAGTACTTTTACCTAAGATCAAATGGAGGGGTGCATCTAATTGTGCACCATACAATGTTTTGCACTGTTTCAAGTGATTTTGGCTAAAATCAATTTTTTTGGTGTGCTACCAATTTGTTAACTGATCTGTATTTCTGGGTATGTCCAACATACTCAAATATCTCTGTCTGCTTGGCCACCTCATGTGATTCTATTGTTTCATAGTGCTTAAGGTTCTCCTCTGGTATCCTCTGGCTCCCTCCCTACAACCTCCTCCTCTTCTCTCATCCCATGACTCTCTCTGTCTCCCCTATATTTTCTAACTGCTTCTCCATCTCATCTGTCAAAAAAAGGTAGCAGGTGCTCCTCTCCAGAAAGAACATGGCATGTAACCTGTTCTGAGATGAGAGTTTGCAGCACACACTTTTTGCTCACTGTACCTTTCACAGATCGGAAATATCAATTTGCATATCAGTCTTTGTCTCGCCCACATGGGCAGTCCAGCATCGAAATGCTATGGCAATTCCTCTCTGAACAAGAGTACCAACAGCAACCCCACACACGTGTTTCAGCCTTGTTGGGCCTCATCAGTGAGGTGAAGCTGCGCCTCTCTGAGCACAGTGAGCAGGAAGTCCACGTCTCGTTGCCCCCAGGTAATTTAGGGTGACCAACCCCAAGTTCCTTAAAAATATGTCAAAAAAAGGTAGCAGGCGCTCCTCTCCAGAAAGAACATGGCATGATAACCTGTTCTGAGATAAGAGTTTGCAGCACACGCAAACCCACCTCTCTCACTATGTCTGGTAGGAAGAAACTAAAAAGGCATTCCTGAATTCCCACACTGGTCTGCCCATCACAGACACTTACACCTTTGCCTCCTCTAGACAGACTATCACTGACATTCTCTTTGCTGTTCCTTACTCTAACCTATCAACCCCCCATATGGACTCTGTCCTCTCCCCTTTCTCCTCCTATCCCATTAATGGCGGCACCAGATGGGAAGTGCTCTTGGCATACATTGCATCTTCCAAATGCACCATTAATGTATTTCATAATGGCACTATCAAGGCCTAGAGTTCTCAGCCCAACCTTCGTCTTCTTGACAGGCATCTTCCTTCTCTCTTCAACTTCCCTCCCCCTCCTTCCATTATCCGTCCTTCCTACCAGTGGTGGTGTCTTACCCCTGTACCCCCCTTGCAAATCTTTTAAAGGGGGCAACTAACTGCACTTAGCCGCCCTCAACTCTTGCTCTGCTATCAAAAACTCCTCTGACATCTGTCACCTCCTTGAAGACCTTGACTTTGGTGTCCTTGCTCTCACTGGGATGTGGTTCAAAGCCAGCTCAGTCACTGCATTTGACACTCTTCTTCCTGAAGGCTAAAAGATCCTGTCCAATCCCTGGCCCTCTCGGTCTGGTGGTGGAGCAGCTCTGATATTCCCTGATTGGGCTGCTGCCATCATCATCCTTACCCAAACCTACTCATTCTTTGAAAGTCTAGTCTGCAGAATGTCTGTCTCACCTACTTTCTCTCTTACTCTCGCTACAATCTACAGACCCCTGGACCATCCTCCCTCTTCCTCTCAAAATGGGCCAACCTGTCCTTCTCTCTTCTTGCCTCTGCCCCAAATGTATCTTCCTTGGGATCATCTTTGACTTTTCTCTCTCTTTCTCTCCACACATCACGTACCTTGCCAAGTAGTACAACTTTCAGCTCCACCTTCCCAGGGGCATTCTACCTTTCCTCAACTTCCCCCAGAAGCTCAATATCTCCAGAGCCCTGGTTCTCTCTAGTCTTGACTACTGCAACAGCCTCTTCCTCAATCTGCTACTTTCCTCCCTTTTCCCCCTCCAACTAATCCAGAATAGGGCTATGAGACGTATTCTAGGCCTCAAGCCCAGGTACAGCATCTCTCCTGCCCTTAAATCTCTGAGCTGGCTCCCAGTGACCACAAGCATCAAATTCAAGACCCCTGCATCATCCACAATGATGTCTGGGGCCTGCAACCTCTGTACATCCAGCTTTCCTTCCCTAAATACGCCCCGTTCAGAGTCCTTCGGTCCTCTGGTTACAACTCTATGAAGGTCAAACTCTTCTCCAAGCAGAGAATGGGAGATAGATCCCTCTCCTCAGCTGACTCCTCCCTCTGGAATGGCCTTCCCTCACTCCTCTGACTTGAGCCAGACCTTCTTAAATTCCATAATCTTCTTTTTTCTCTTCCTTCCCTATCCCCCTCCCGTGCTGACGCCCCCTCTGCTGCTACGGCTGGGGACTGATCCCTTCAGAGTCATATATGGGCCAGACCAACACACACCAGTCCCTGCATCCTTTCTCCAGCACTTACCCTCAGGCTCCCTTTCCCAGACCAGCCAAACCTCGACCTCCCTTCCCACAGCACTCATCCTCCCTTTCTCCCTTTTCCCCTGGCACTCAGCACTGACCGGATTAGTCCATTCTAGTACCCCTTCCCACATCACTCCTTTTTCCCCTGGCACTTGCCTTCTGGGTCCCCGTTAGCACTTCTCTGTCCCCTTTCCGGGGCGAACCCCACTCCTGCACTTCTCCTGCTACTCTCTCACCCCTGCACCTAACAACCTTCTCAAGCATTTGCACTATAGGATTATCACAAGGGCAATATAACATTTGCCTGGATACATTTGCGTATAGACAGCATACAAACGTCCTAAAAAATAAAAAAAATAATAAGAACCACAATACACAGAACAAATAGCTAACAACATCCTCCAAACAGAACACAGCTATTCTACTCCTTCAAAGAAAATAGCCAAATCCGTCCCAAACCACCAATTTGTGAGCCTGTCCACATGTAACCTGACAGACAAACAACCGCTACAAACAAAGCAGTAAGCTATTTGGCTTTTTAAACACCCTAAAACCTAATATACGCCGCCTTCGGGACTCGGATTTGCTATGTAAGCTTCTTGAGTATCAGACCTTACATTTGGATGGCTGTCCTAGTATCTCTGAATCACATTCAGGGAGGCGTTGAATTGTACTTTCAAGTTTTGCCCAAAAGTGTTACTTGGGACAATGTTTTTAACACACATAAACACTTGTAGGGATCCACATTTTTAGTGTGGAAGCTGATTACTTATTTTAGTACCATTAACTGGTACTAAAATAAGTAATCAGCTTCCACACTAAAAATGTCCTAGTATCTCATCATTAAACGTGTGTGGTTATTGACCAGCTGCAAATTCCATGAGAAAAATGTGAGGCAGCTCAAAGCTAACCAGAAACAAAATACAGTACTGAGTGGACCATTCACAGAAGTTCGATCACCCCTGCTTGTCACATGTATTTTATTTGGACATGAAAATAAGGCAGAATTACTTGCAGTCACTGAATTAAATCTCTCCCTGTCTATAACGATCTATCGTAATTTTCACAGCAGCTACAACATGTTTTGCCCAACAAGATAACACATTCAGTTTCAGACACTGAACAAGGTTCCCTGTCTCAAAAGAACTTTTATATTATTTATTCACTGCTTGGCAAACAACACATGTTTGGTCTGGCAACTAAAAGAAAAGCACACTTACCATACAGCCGCCTGCCTTTAAGACTTTCACAACGGTTGTGCTGCAAATGCTACATAGTAGTTGGTTTTGCCAATAAAAGAGTGCATGGTCACATGCTGCTGAATATAATCTGTGTCTAGCTACAAAAACACTTTCTCTGCAACTAGGATTTGGTCTGGACACAAAAAGACAACTCAGTTGCAGGTACTGAATGAGCCCTTGTCAAAAAGAAAATGATAAAGATTTGTTATGTGCACATTCCAAGTTAGGACAAGTATTTTGTCTGGACACGAAAAGAGTGGACAGAACTGCACAATAAAGCTATTGCAAATTTCAAACATGTTTGGCCATCAAATGGCTTTAGCTTTCAGAATGGAATGACTGTTAACAGCTCAAAATTACTTGCAGTGTTGTGGATTTGCCAGACTACAATAAAATTACACTCCTCTGGCAACTTGACACCCTAGGCCTGGCCCTACTCAGCCTTTTTGTAAATGCATCTATGCGATATAGCACTGTTTTTATTAGGAAATGTAATACACGCTACATCGTGAGCATGCTATTGCTTCTATGATTGCAAGTGTTTTTATTTTTTAGCTAATATTAAAAAAAAATACTTTAAAAAGTATTTTTTTAGGTTTCTGCAATGAAAAAATGCTTGGAAATCCATTGGTAAAAGGTCAGTTAGCTGGCATTACATTTAAGAATAAATATGTCCATCTGAGCTCAACTCGTCTCTGTTTTGTTGTTGTCACTCAAACAAACACAGAACTCTGATTGATCTCTGTTTCATGAATCTCCTAGTTCTCAGGATTTAAAAATTTCCTTTTTTCCGCTCTGGGATAGAAGTTATTGATCAAAGCAGAAAGAACATCAATTTCCCAAGAAGTATCCAAATTCATGCCAGGTTAAGCAGAATTGTCCTTTGGGGATGTTCATCAATGTGCGACCATGCTTGCTTTTCATTCCAAAATGAAAACAATCAAAGATACTGGCATGTGAAACTTCGAGGACAATCAAATAATAAAAAGTGATAAGTAGGAATTTTTCCCATCAACAATTGAAGTGTATCAGCGCAAAGGTAGGCATCGTATACCTTCACCATTGTATGTCTTGGTGATAGCTGAAGGGAGTGGAAGTTCAAAACATCTGGAGTGCTGTAGCTTGCCTTCCTCTGCGATAGGGGAAGCTTCAGATGCTCTGCGTTTTATGCACACAGAGTATAGCAACTACATGTTTGGGTGTGTGCCACTCCCATTCCACATGAACCATGAAGGAATGTATTGCCATAAATTGAGTGTGTGCTGGTACATAATTTAGGGCTCACCATGGTTTGTAAATGGGACCTCTGTGCGCTCCTTTCCGTGCTTCTCTAGCATTTTGAAGGTATTTGCTTAAGCTTAATAGACTTAGACCATAGGTTGTACCAGGAGAAATTGGCCACAAAGTACGAGTTAACAAGGTTTATGGGCTCATAACTCCAGGTACTGACTTGGGTGCAGTCTGCCTGGAGTGGTCTCCTGGAACTGGCTAGTTCCCAGCAACCAGATACAAACGTGATTAGGAGGGAGGTGTGGGTCTTAATAAACGGCTGGACCACTCCTGCCTTATGCAGCACGGCAAAGTAATGGAGGCAATGCATAGGCAGTTTGGGGGAGCCAGATGGTGCTCAGCGATGATTATGGCCCAACCCATCAAGGCAAGGAACAAGTGTTTGAGGTTGGGTGGGGTATTTCAGGTCCCTGGGTGACATATGGCATGTGCAACTGGCCAGCATGGGGAGTAGTGCATGTGGAAGGGGGCTTTCAGCGCAGCCATCCCATGATGAGTGGGAGCACCGCACTGGAAGCCCTGCCTACGGCGGTGACAAAGGGAGCCATGTTGAACCGTCCCATTTGATGAAAATATCCTAGGCCTTTTATTGAATTTTAGAGCCATACTGTCTTGTATGGTGTACAAATTGACCAATAGGGCAGGGTCACATCACTCCATCAGCTTATGATAATGTTTAGAATGACCTTCCTATTGAAGGACTCTTTATATACTACCTGTAATTTCATCAGTATAACTTCTTTTGATGTCACTTCTATGTCACTTTAAATAAATCTCACAGCCCAGAGGCGTGTGATACACAGGAAGTGTGGGACATTTTCAATCAAACCAGTGCTAATTTTATATAACTCAAAAGTAATCCCAGCTCTAATTTATGGATCAGAGGCCTTTGTGTGCACCTCAGCGAAGGTGTGGGTACCCAATGAGGGAGGCTTTTGGAGAACAGTTCTAAGACTACCTCGAAGAATCCCAACAGTCTTAATAAGGTTTGAAATGGGCCTTATTTCATTAGTGGTGAAAGTCACTTGGAAAACCCTATTGCTTTTACAGAAATGCATCATGCAAACAAGTCTGATTCGATAACATATTCTAAAGGAGGAACTGGTAAAAAGTAATGAGAGCTTAATGACCTGTTGGGAAATCGAAATGCCTTTCTATTCTGGAACAGAAAGGGACGGACCAAGAGACTTATCCAGACCAGGTTAAAAAAAAAAGCTCTGGCAGACAGACTGGATATAAACGCTGGAAGCCAAAAACAACTACCAGCTTTACAAAGGGCTGCATTGGGAATTAAAGGGGTTCAACTGCCCTCCAAAATATTTGATGTCCCAGGTGTAGATATGTTTCTTTTGAGATTTAGGTTTAACCTCTATCCAACCAAATAGATGACTTCACTTTATAAACAAACTGAGAGCAAAATAAAGTGTAGATTCTGTGGGTGAGAAGGCGAGGTGGAAACATTGAAACATGTTATGCTAGGTCTTATGGCCGTAAGGACTTGACATATAGGACCATTTATGGAATTGAGAAAAACCTATTGTGTGGATGATCGGTGGGCAGATATGCTGCTGGGAGAATATTTTTCATTGTCTTTTGCTCTTGTTACATCTCTACAGGAAGTGCACGACTGATCAAAATTGGATGAAGGTCCCTTTTGGAATTCCACGGAAGAGATTAACAGAATGGAAGTATTGAATATAATTGAAACACATGTTGACTAAATGCATTGGCTTCAGCTGTTATCCAAGATGCCTGATAGTAGATGTAAGATAACGGTTTGCAATAAACCATATTTTTGTATTAAAAAGAAATGTATATATATGTCACGTCGTGCAAGGTTATCAAGGCCAATGGCCGTGTATGGTCGTGTCAGTTGATGTCAACGTAGGAGAAATGGGTGAGTGATACTCACTTTCAAAAAGCTGTATAATTTTGTTGAAATGTTGCAATTGTTATATCATTGCTGAATACTGAATTGCTCACGTTTTGCCATGTGCGAAGGCTTTCATTATATCCACACATTTCTATGCTTTGCTTAGTTATTTTGACACTGTCCAAGTGACAGCATCTTGCCAATATCCGATATGTTGAATTTATCAGCGGCATCCTTTCACTATTTCCAAAGCTGTGTAAGTGCTGCCTGCGGATTTCTCTGCTTCCAAGCACGCATCCATATGTTTTACATTAAGGGGCTGGTCATTATTTGAATCCAAAAAGAAGTGTTAACATCAGGTTAGAACAATTTAAGCTAGTCAAATATGTACTTTTTCATTTTGAAGGATTTGGGAGTTTTTGACAGGCAGAGTTGGGGCATGCAACCATGTGTTTCCAGATCTACCTTCCAACAGCTAATGTTTTCAGGTGGCGTGAAATTTCGTACTCCATTGGCTTTCCATATTTCTGTCATGTTGCCAGGATTTAGACGCATTTTTTCACTTCGTTTTTCAAATGAGGTCAATTGCAAGAAGGGACAGAAGTGCACACACGTGCACACATGGACACTCCTAAACGCAATGTATACCTTCTTGGATGTGACTCTCTATGTGTACCATGTCACTGCAGGGCTCAGCTACACAGAGCCACACTGTATTACTGATCCTATGGAAATTGAAATAGGACTGACGACGTTGCTGCAGCACTCCATGAAATCCTGAAGGCAGTCATCATGGAAGTGGAAAGTAATGTTGCCTCTTCTGTTTTATTGCTTGCCCAATGTGTTATATGTTCGAAGAAAGTCAATTGTCAAGCATAATCAAGCAGCATCTAGATAATAACAGGATTTCAGAAAGTTCTGACATTTATTGATCTCAAGTTATTAATATGTCCGCAAAGTGATTTGTAATATGACGATACTGATACTCCCATTGGGCGGGTGTATGTGTAGGGTGGGTGGCCGTTGTTAAATTAAGCTGTGCCAGAGGCTTCTATCTCACGGCAATAAAATACGTTTTGTCAGCCCCAATGTAGGATTTTTAAATTGAAAACATTAGATGTGTTGTGTATGATTATGAGCGATATGTTTAGTCGTATTTGATTACATGTATACCAATGTACAGGCACATTAAGGCAGTCATCCAAAAAGAGAAGGATTGACTACCCAAACTGTTAGAAATACCCTTTCAACCTCCTGAGCTGCTAAGAAGTATACTGGTGGGCAGAGTCAGAGGATACACGTACTTGCCAGCAGTGCTACTATATTTTGTAGTAATTTATTTATTGTTTTATTTATAACGCGCCTATATGCAATGTGTTTCAAGGCACACATAGTAATGCAGCACTGGCACAATCATACTAAGCATTCTATTATTTTGTGATTTATAAAGCAAGCTATTATTAATGTGACTTTAGCTGAATTTCAGAGTTTTTGTTAACGTCCCTGCAATTTCAAAGGTTTTGTTACAATGTATTTCTCACCTTAACGTCCCTGCAACTATAGTATTTTCCATGAAAAAAATATATATATATATGTATATATGGGTTGCTCACCTGTGCAGAGGAGTATTAATCTATGACTGGATGGCCTTCATTTGCAGAAATAAATATGTATGCAAAACTTACCTGGATTCTTGGATGTCCATTACTTCAAGGACACGTCAAATTGAAGTCTCTTTTTAATAGGGAAGCAAAGGTGTTTGACTAGGAAGGGAGTAATATGCATGGCACCATGAAGCCTAAATTCTAGATGTGCAACTCCGTTTTCAAGAGTGAAAGATTATTGACAGGGAGGTTGAAGTGAAGCGAGTTTGCATAGTGAACATGAAATTGCACTAAGGCCGATGCATCCAAGGTACACCCGCAACGTTAAAATATGGAAAAACGTGGCACAAAGGGCCTAGGTGGTACATATCGGATGAAGTGACTTTGTTGAAATAAGGCATGATGGATGTACATCTGCTAGAGAGAAATCACCTGGATTTTTCACATTTCAGAGGCTCAAGTGAACTGATTCAACCCTGACAGCGACATCTGCTAAGCAATGTTACTTTCAAACAATAATATGTGTTATAAGTAAAATTATCTGTGTGTTTTTCTACCCTGATGGAAATGCAAGTCAATTGGTCAATCATTGTTCTTGGTAAATTCTCACTACGACAATTGAATGATACGTTCTCTTGGCAGGGATGTCATTTCAGCAAAATGCCAGGGGTAGCGGAAGTGACATCACATGACCCTTGACCTCTGATGACATCACAGGAAGTGATATGATTTGACCAAACCCCGAAGTGACATCACAGGAAGCGATGGAGCACAACAAAACAGGAAGTGGCATCCCATAACACTGTTTCTGAGTACACCACGAAAAATATTGTTATGATATCAATGTAAAGCGATATACATTCCATATAAGACTGGATCACCATATGTATCGTTAATATCAGTGCGTATAGGTGCATATTACCAAATCACTGCGAATGTAAGCAGACGTCCAAGGCCCAACGATAATGATGTGTTATTATATACCACTTACACTTAAGCACTTCATATAGAGCAAGTATACATACAATATCATCCAACCTGTGTTGGTACTCATTTATCAACCTCAGCAGGAGCAAAGGCTGAGTTGACCTTCCTGGGAGTCGAACCTGCAACCTGCAGATCACACACATATTGCAGCAGCCAGTGCTCAACACACTGCGCTATCTTACCGGCTATAGCTAGCAAACCAGCCACTTCAGAAACAAATAGCCACAACCCATGAGCCTCAATGAAAGAAAAAAAAAGAACTTGTGTTTTTTTTTAGATTTTTGTTTAGGGGTAGCAAGGAGACCACAGGGGTAGCAAGGGAGACCTCCTGGCGACCGCTAAATGACGTCCATGTCTCTTGGGCATATGTAATGGAAAATTCAACTATACCTGCTCTTGGGCATATGTAATGCCCAACACTGCAGCACATTTGTTGTACACAGCTGGTCTTGGGTGCTGCTTCTGCAGACACTTTTCATTTTCATGTGTTTAGCGTGCCTTTGCGTAAAATCGAATTTAGGTAACTTTACATCTGCAGACACTTTTCATTTTCATGTGTTTAGCGTGCCTTTGCGTAAAATCGAATTTAGGTAACTTTACATCTGCAGGCACTTTGCGCTTTGATATGTTTAGTGTGCCTTCCCTTAAAATCGTATTTAGGTAACTTACATTTGCCGCCACTTTCGTTTTTAGTGTGCCCAATGTACCTGCTCTTGGGCATATGTAATGCCCACCACTGCAGCACATTTGTTGTACACAGCTGGTCTTGGGTGCTGCTTCTGCAGACACTTTTTATTTTCATGTGTTTAGCGTGCCTTTGCGTAAAATCGAATTTAGGTAACTTTACATCTGCAGGCACTTTGCGCTCTGATGTGTTTAGTGTGCCTTCCCTTAAAATCGTATTTAGGTAACTTACATTTGCAGCCACTTTCGTTTTTAGTGTGCCCAATGTGCCTCTCCCTGCCACCCCTCTCACCCTCTCCTCTCCAGCTATGTGTCTCTTGCACTTCTTTTGCTCTTTTCGCCTTAACCCCCACCACCATTTCTTCATGTGTAGCTCTTGCATTATTGAAACGACCGTCAGGCACATACAATAATTATGTCATATGTTTGAACAGTTTGTATTCCTCCATTTCTGATGTTGTACCACTAAACGCAAAGCACTTGCCCATTTTGAATGTTCCAATGCCTATTAAGAATGCCACAACTCACCCTCCCGGAGTTTGAACGCTTTGAAATGCTTGTTAAGTGTATAGTGTATAGGCGCTATGTAAATGACCAATAAATCATCTGTGTGTTTCCTATAAAGGGTTGGGTGTGTGCAGTGTTTCAACAAACTGTTTGTGTTTTACTAAATTATTTTTATCCAGCTTTGTCGTTGACACTCTAGTGAATTTTCTAACAATTTGCTATTATTGTTTGGATTCTTCAGTAGTGAACAGAGCCTGCCTTCAGCTCAAGCAACCTTAAGAGGCAAAGGAGGTTTACAATTCATTTTGCTTCCTGTTTCACCCTTAGGACCAGATTACTAAAGCACTGATATAAGTGCAGCTGGAGTACAGTGCTTCAAAGCCATTACTCTTCTCTGTATCATTGCTCGAAATTAGTAATTCTTTCACCTAAGGTGTGAGTTAGCTTTTAACACTGAATTTCAAACCCAGGTCCTTAACAGTAGAGTTCAGATAAGAAAAATGTTTCATTCTAAGGGACCAGAATTGGGATCCCCAGAGATTGACCTGGCATTGTTGCAATCGAATCAGCATAGTGTCTAATAATGCCCCTTATTTAACTGATCAGGCATGATGCATACTGACAAGACTGATTAGTTTGCATTGATGTAGGTAGCTTCCGCCCCTGGTGCACACGCCAGCTATTTCTAGGACCTCAGCAATATCTGACAAGTTATTGAAACAGACCCACACTAGAAATCCTTTCACATGTCCAGCCTGTTAATACATCTCCCAGCTTCCACAAGGGATAATCCTTACATATGCTGTTAGCACTGGGTCACATTCTCCTTATATGTAACTGCCACATCCATTGACTCTCGCTGGGCAAGTTCCTGTTAAAACCCATAGTTTAGTCAATTAATGCACCTGCTGTAAAGATCTATGTTCAACCTCCAGGTCTAATCATGAACACATAGCTTGGTGCTGTGGGTTAAATGTGACTGATGCAGAAATGCGTTAAACTTGCAGGTCACAGATACAGATCTCAGCAGAGAACTAGCTAGTCGTATACATCTCAACATGATACAGCAGACATAATTCTATGTGTGACCTGGGCTGTAAACAATAGTGTGCTTCTTTACATGCTACAAGGTCACTTGAAAGGGGGAAGAGAGGTCTCCTGGACTCTCCTCGCCTGCTCTAATCGGGTATCCTTTGGAATGGGAGAGTGCACCCCTTCAAACACATCTTGCTACCTTCAACCCTGGGCATTTCACTTACATTGCAAGCTTGCTTCCATGTTTCTTTCTTTCCTAGGCCTCCATGTGCATCACTTCCATGGGCAAGACCACCTACACTTCTGCCAAACACACAGCCCTCCCTAACGTACCGCTTTCCAGTCCCCACAATCTCCCTCCCCATTCCACCACCTCCATGCGTGGTTGATTCCCACAAAGCAAGTACAATGTGGTGAAGACCCATGCTGCATCTAATTTGCAGCAAATACATGGAAACAGCCACACTACTCAGCAGAGCTGATGTACTTTATTCGGAAACTTAGTATATGGCCCACTGTGAATTTTTTTGCAAAGTTTGGTGATGTTTGGTCCAGGGGGGGAAAAGTTATAGGGGGGTCCCAAAACATCTTTTTTTCCCATAGACTGAATGGGGAAAAAACTTTGTGCACACCTACAGCCCAATCCGCTGGACGGCTTTTCACCATATTTGCGGCAGGAGCAGCGGCTTGGTCCCGAAAGCGTGCTTTTGTAAATTTGGTGCCAATCCGTTCAGTAGTTTTCTTTAAAATGACCAGAAAGTGTGTCTCAAAAAATTAGTGATAACGATGTGTGCTCCGCGGACACACTTCCCTGTTCGCTCGCGGACAAGATACCGATTGGCTAATCCGTAGCATCATGTCCATGGACATGTGGCCCCTTCACTGATTGGATGTTGAACGGTGTGAAGCACGTCAGATTCTTTTGCTACGCCCGCCATCTTTCATTTGTGTCTTGGTGTACGCGGACATCACCGTTAACACATATAAAACAACACACCATTGCACTTGTTAACCTTAGGAAATACTGTTTCAGAAGGTGAGGATTAATGAGGCTGGGATGAGGTGTGGCAGCAGGAAGTCAAAAAGTGGGGTTTATTGTCACCTGTTAAGTGACTTCAATTCAGCAATCCCACTAAATCAGTGCCTCGTCTGGGACGCCCAAGGGAAGACCTTATTTATATATTTTTATGACAAGTAATACTCTGGATGATAAACCCTTATGTAACGCCCCTCTCTTTGAATCCCCCTGACCTCACTGAGCCAAGAAGTAGGTTTGTTTTGCAATTTAAAAGATTTATTGTAAAAATTAAACAATATATATATATATATATATATATATATCACACTTTTATAATAAATTAATATTTGATATCACACTTAAGAATATGACGGTGATCAACAATGGATAATATTACAATTCTATGCTTATTTAATGACTTAGGAGTTGATATAGGAAGGAAAAGGTAACTGAGAATGCTTTTATGGTTTCAAGGAAAAACAAGGATGGAAAGAATGCAGTACAGAAATAACTGATAGGGTTTCACAAGAGATAATATGTTCACTTTTCAACTGGTGGAAATTCACTCCCCCCTATGCAATATAAGGAGATGGAAGGATAGCACACTATTTCAGGAATACAAACCAAATGCAATACAAAGTTCCAGTTCCCCCCAGCGAGCTTAGAGGAAAACAGGTATGATTTTAAAGCAGGCAAATCCTTTTAAACGTGGTGGCAATGAAGTAAAATATGCTAAAAATGCTTTTAATTCCCTATAGGATGTTCAGGGTAGGTGATAGCTATTTAAGATTAGTTCAAGTCACACTTGCAATGCTCTATGAGGGATTAGCATGTTGAAAATGAATTTTAGCCGTTCAAGCAAAAGCGGCTATTTTGACAGGAGCTAATTTTTCAATTCGCGGCAATTTTTCCGAATGCGTCGAGCGCGATTACGGAATAACTATAAGGAATATAGATACGGACGATTTTATAAAGGTAGTTTTTCAGAAATGAAATAATGAATCAAAATGGCAAAATGACACGTTTACAGGTTTAAAATCGGAGAAGGGACACACGATTCTATGATGCAGTTCTGGACAGGTTAAAATGGTTTGAATCAGATTATTTTTGACTAAGAGATTGGTTCTGGCACAGTTCTAGCTGAGTATTCACACTATACATTTGAAATAGGCCGTCAAGTTCTGATCAGGTTTGGACTGGACTCCTGGCGGGTGGTTCTGAAGTCACAGCTCTCTGGGTCAGCTCTGCTCTGTTCTGCACAGCGGTCTGGTCTGGGTCTCTCTGGTTCTGGTCTCTCTGGATACAGCATGGCTTTCTCGGTCTGCTACCGGTTCTGGATACAGCTCTGCTTTCTGGGTCTGGATATGGTTCTGGCCCAAGGTTCTAGCCAGAGTCAAACAGCTCGCCCGGCTGTTGAATAGTTTGGTTGCAAAAGATTTGGATGCCTGCTGAAGAGGATTCAGCTTGTGGATGGGCCCCTGCTTTAAGTTCTGGCTTGGTTCTGGATCTATCTGGAGTTGAGTTCTGGATTTTGAAGTCATCCGGCAAAATGCTTTGCAAGAAAATGAAAAATGAAAGTCTTGCCTGTCCAAAGCAGTCTCTTTTTATGTGTTTTGAAAGTGGGTTGGTCGGCTCATTCTGCATGCCCAACCCTCTCATGATTTGATAGGTCAAGGATTCTCTGTGACCTGATTTGAGAAGGGATAGTGTGACAGAGTGAGTCAGAGTCTTGCAGTCTATTGAAGAAACGCCCCTTTGCTTTTACTTAGAAAATACATTTTTCATAACTAACAGGTTTCCCAGATGCACACGTCGTTGAAATTACACACACATTTCACAGATTAATTTAAGATACACTCTCGCCCAACGTGTGATGACACTCCTTATTGCCTTAATCTGTTTTAAGGGGTCCTTAAGCAAGGCCCTTTTTGCCTTATTGGCCTTTTTTGTTCGGTTAACCCTGGTCCATTCATCCTCCAGGTCCATGAGGGCTGCCTTTCCCACCTGAAGCCTCCAGTCCAAATCAGTACTCTGACCAGGGACTTCTCCACCCAGCTGGAGGAGGCCGCTGAGATAGCAAAACCAGAAGTCTTTCCAGGCTTCAGGCAGATGGTGGAAGAGAGAGTCAACCTAGCTGATGCCTGTGTGACTCTGGAACAGAAGCAAAAGTTGAAACAAGTTTTCTTGGATATCCAAGATCTCTTTGCGGTAGACTCATATGACAGTGGTCGCACCGACATCCACACAACAACAATTCCCACGGACCCTGGCATGACTCCAGTGTTTGTGAAGCAATATCACTTGCCTCTCGCATCCATGGAGTCCCTTACTGAAATAATTAAGAACCTTGAGTCCCGGGGAATAATCCGTTCAGTCCACAACACCTTCAATAATCCGGTGCTGGGAATATTGAAGCCAAACGGCCAGTGGAGACTCTGCGCCGACCTTAGGAAGCTCAACAAACGGGTCCATACTTCCCGATGGCCTCTTCCCTACATTGACCAAGGGCTGGCCCAGATCCAGGGGTCACAGGTATTCACTGCAATAGACCTGACCAACGGATACTGGACTGTGCCTGTCAGTAGGGAGGACCAATACAAGCTGGCTTTTACCTTTGGGGGCCAGCAGTACACATCGACCCGGACTGCCTTCGGATACCTCAACTCTGGCAATTAATTCAACATTTTCCTACACAAAGCCATGCCAGACCTGGGTGCAAGGGGTAACTTGGCTTATGTAGATGATGTCCTCATCAAAGTTCAACTGTGGAGGAACATATAGCGGAGATCCGTTATGTTCTGACCCAGTTGAGGGCCGCCGGAGCAAAACTTTCCTTTCAGAAAGCACAGTGGTGTAGAACCCGTGTTAATTTCTTGGGGCATGAGATTACTCCTCAGGGTCTCTGTCCCCAGGAAAAGAAAGTGGAAGCACTCCAGAAACTGAAAAACCCCACAACTCTGCAGGAACTAAGGAGCCTCCTTGGACTGACTAATTAAAGCAGAAAGTTCATTGAGGTCTACGCAGAGATCACCAGACCCCTGATTCATCTCTTGAAGGGGGGAGGGGTCAAGTGGGAATGGGGTCCAGAACAATCCGAGGCAGTAAGACAGCTCAAAAGAAGCCTCTCACAAGCGCCCTGCCTAGCTTACCCTGTCAGAATCAAGGAGTTTTTCCTGGAGACAGGGTTCTCTAATACGTGCTTGACGGCAGTATTATACCAAAAGCATGACAAGGTCAATAAAGTAATCTCCTATACGAGCAAAACTTTATCCTCTGTGGAGGAAAAATTCAACGATTGTGAGAAGGCACTCCTGGCAACGGTGTGGGCATTGAAGAATTACCACCCGTTTATCCAGAGGGAACACATCATAGTGGAGACTCCACACCAGCCTCTGCAATATCTCCAAAGTGACAGAATCCGGGCCGGAAATGTGAGTAATTCCCGAATTACGTCCTGGATTCTGTCAATGCAAGGCTTTCCTATGGAGATCAGATATGGCCAAAACAAGAAGAGTCCCCTCGCGCAAGGTCTGGCTAACTTGCATGATTGTGCCAGAGAAAACTGTCTCGAGGAAGAAAGTCTAAAAATCAAGGACAACGTGGAGGCATACCTTAATTCCCCACACAAAGTCTTTGAAGAAGACAAGTGTGAGGGAATGCCCACTGTCTATGTGGATGGATGCTCTTACCATGTTGACAACAACGGGGAAAAAGAACTTGTGGCCGGCATAGGGAATGCATGGGTGAATGAGTCCCCAGAACCCTATGCTGGATACAAAATTGGTCCCTGAAGTAGTCAGGTGGCAGAATTGATGGCTTTTTATCAAGCCATCCTCACTGCTGTCCAACATCAACTCCACGAACTGGTCATAATCACAGATTCAGATTACGTACGGAACGTATTCGTGGAGCACCTGGTTAATTGAAAAACCAGAGGCATGTTATGTGCTAATAACAAACCCTTGAAACATGGGAAGTTAATTCAAAATATTGATGATCTGGTCACCGTGAATGGGATGACCATCTACTGGAAAAAGTTCAAGGGTCATTCCAAAGTAGAGGGACCAGACAAAACTGGAAATGACTTAGCTGATCAGCTGGCCAAAACTGGGGCCATCCAAGGGAATCTAATAGAGATTGAGTCCCTGTTTGGGGAAATCCAGGTCGGTCACTGCTATCACTAGGTCCCAGACAAATGCTCACAATGATCTTTCAACTGCACAATGGAGTAAGGAGACCCCAGATGCTGATTTGATTACGGCTCAGAAGGGGGATCTAATAATTGATACGTTTTACCAACACATTGAGGACCCTGAGAACTTTCCCCTGACGGATACCGATTACATTGGGAAAGAGGACCTTAGAGTGTTGATGAAATGTCCAAAAATGTTCCGAATCCAAGACGGTTTGTTGGTAAGGAAATCCCAAGCTGGCCATGATCAGTGGGTGGTCCCTACCTCATTCCGAAGCCTGATGTTAAGTCACGCCCATGATGTGGCCACCGCCGGTCATAGGGGGTTTCATACAACACTTGAGATCTTAAGAGAGGTTGCATACTGGCCACACATGGGGCAGGACCTCGACCAATACTTGAAGGGGTGTCTTGTGTGTGCACAATTTCAGCCAACATCCCTCACACACCGGGCGCCTCTCCAAAGGAGGGGGATGACACTGAAATGGTCAGATTTGCAAATCGTCTTCATAGGCCCCGTGATTCGCTCCTCTAGGGAAACAAGTACATGTTGACGGTCACATGCTTGTTTACCAAGTGGGTGGAATGTCTCCCGGCCCCAAACTGCAAGGCAGAAACAGCAGCTGCCCTGATGATCAACCACATCTTTTCGCGTTTTGGTCTACCCCAAAGGATTGAGTCAGACAGAGGTAGCCATTTTACCAGCGAAGTAATGACTAAGATGTGGGAGATACTGGGGGTTAAGAGGAAGCTACATATTGCTTACCGGCCAGCCTCTTCTGGTGCAGTGGAGAGATACAACAGAACCATTGTGAGCATATTAAAAAAGTTTGTGGCAGATTCTGGGCCAAGTTGGGATGTCCGATTACCTCTGGTCCTAATGGCCATCAGATCTACCCCTTCATCTGCAACTAAAATGTCACCATTTGAGCTGATGACTGGACGCAAGATGGTGCTTCCCCATCATTTGCTCTAAAGGACCCAAGAACAGACATTGATAAATTCCTCCACAACTCATGAGTATGTGGAGAATTTAAGGAAACACCTTCAACATGCTTTTGCCTATGCTTAGCGGAATCTAGAAAGATCAGCTGATAGCATGAAGACCTATTACGATTTGAAAACCACCATGAAAGAGTACAATTTGGGAGACCGGATTTATATATACAATTTCCAAAGAAACCAGGCCAAACAGCGAAAATGTTTGCATACATGGAAGGGACCTTTTGAAATTATAGACAAGATCTCCCCAGTCGCTTACAAGATTCGCAACCCCAAAGGTCGTTTGGCAGAAGGGGAAGACAAGTGGGTCCATATAAATCAGTTAAAGTGTTGCCATCCCAGGCACACTCTGCAGCAACTGGAGGAGTCCTCTGCAATACCAGAGGGGGCCGCTCCAGAGTAATTCAGTTCCAACCCTAAAATATCCCACATAAAGTCTATAAAATATTATGATTCTTGAATGAAAATGTCTTCTGATTATATCTTGTTTTTTTTTAAAATAAGAATGTAAATGTCTATTGATTTATAAAATGTATAAAAAATTATAACATTATAATGTCAAAAATTGCTAAGATCATGGGCCCGAAACCACCAAACAAAAATCCAACTATGGTTGAGTGTTTTACTTTACTCTACTGCAGATCCACATCAATGCCATGTCAAGCAAGGATCATATACTATCAAGTAAAATCCTTTCTTTTTGAAATGTATTAATTCAAGACAGCTGTCAAAAATAGGTGCAGTACTGGCATTGGACACTGACCAGCGCTGGCGCTCTATAAATCCTGACAGGAGAGCTGTCTTGCAGAACTGTGCAGTGAACAGAAGGGGGTCTTATGTAATTAAAAGTTCAAAAGACTTGCTTTTCCTGAGAACCATTAACACCTCAGAGACACACACAACAGCCCAGGATATCACATGGCCCTGTTGATTGAGAAGGAGGAGTTTCCCCTGCAGCCTGCAGGACACAACACATTAGACCCTTTCAATTGAATGGGTTATGCTGATTTTGGGTGTGGACTGTAAAGAAGTCTTCTGGAAGAAGGAGAGGCCTGTGATCTCTGACTCACCAAGCTTCTGGGGGTGGGCCAGACTGGATTGTGGATTCATATTGCAGCAAATATATGTTTAAGTTAAATTTCTTATAAAATCTTGTATTAAGCTCACAGAAATGTACAATTTGGGGATCCTTAATATGGAAAATGCCCTCACGATCTGAGACCAAACTCCACTTTGTGCGGTGTTCTGGGACCGAACCCCGCTATTTATTAATATTTCAGACACTGTGTATAGGATAGAGACATAGTAATTTCCAGTAATATGCTCAGAGAAAGGGTGCAGGTCTGTGCAAATTTTGAGGAAAAACCAATTTGGCGAAAGTAACTAAAAAGCACAAAATGTTGCCATTTTTCAACCCAGGCACTGAGGGGGATCAGAGATGGGCGAAAGTGTATCTTAAATTAATCTGTGAAACGTGTATATAATTTCAACGACGTGTGTATCTGGGAAACCTGTTAGTTATGAAAATGTATTTTCTAAGTAAAAGCAAAGGGGCATTTCTTCAATAGACTGTAAGACTCTGACTCACTCTGACACACTATCCCTTCTCAAATCAGGTCACAGAGAATCCTTGACCTATCAAATCATGAGAGGTTTGGGCATGCAGAATGAGCCGACCGACCCACTTTCAAAACACATAAAAAGAGACTGCTTTGGACAGGCAAGACTTTCACTTTTCATTTTCTTTCGAAGCATTTTGCCGGACGACTTCAACATCCAGAACTCAACTCCAGATAGATCCAGAACCAAGCCAGAACTTAAAGCAGGGGCCCATCCACAAGCTGAATCCTCTTCAGCAGGCCTCCAAATCTTTTGCAACCAAACTATTCAACAGCCGGGCGAGCTGTTTGATTCTGGCTAGAACCTTGGGCCAGAACCATATCCAGACCCAGAAAGCAGAGCTCTATCCAGAACCGGTAGCAGACCCAGAAAGCTGTGCTGTATCCAGAGAGACCAGAACCAGAGAGACCCAGACTAGACCACTGTGAAGTGCAGAGCAGAGCTGACCCAGAGAGCTGTGACTTCATAACCACCCGCCAGGAGCCCAGTCCAAAGCTGATCAGAACTTGACGGCCTATTTCAAATGTATAGTGTGAGTACTCAGCTAGAACTGTGCCAGAACCAATCTCTTACTCTATCTCTTACTCTAAAATAATCTGATTCAAATCATTTTGACCTGTCCAGAACTGCATCATAGAAGCGTGTGTCCCTTCTCCGATTTTAAACCTGTAAAAGTGTCATTTTGCCATTTTTAATCATTATTTCATTTCTGAAAAACTACCTTCATAAAATCGTCCGTATCTATATTCCTTATAGTTATTCCGTAATCGTGCTCGACGCATTCGGAAAAATTGCCGCGAATTGAAAAATTAGCTCCTGTCAAAATAGCCGCTTTTGCTTCAACTGCTAAATGAAGTAAGAGTGCATGCCCCTTCTGAAGTGTACCGCCCCAGCTCACCCCAGACTCCCTGTGTGGAAATATATTCTTCTCACACAAACATACAATAAATAATTGCCTTAGGAGATCTAACAGAATGATTGGTGAATGTGACACCATAATTAATCTTATGAGTAATTTTTGCTACTTGGACCCATGTGTTCTCACTTTTATTGTTCAGGTCAAACGTTTAAGAGTGTGTCTCTAATGTGTTAACTTAGATAGATGATGTCCAAGCATGTGTGGCCACAAGCGCAACTGTTATGTAGCATACATTTTAACAGCTTGGACTTCCTCAGACCCAGTTCTCCACCCAGATGAGCCCAGCTGACTAGAGCACCACGCACTGGCACCACGTGGATCTCAGCCAATCCTGGAGCACCACCCTTACACATTACATAGTAGCTAGTCATAGTAGCTAGTCTTCGCCACCCTATCCCCACAACTATCTGCCCCCTATAGCTTACCTTACTGATAATGTTAGAGTTTGCATAGTTTTCTGCTTGCCCTATATTGGTTCAGATAAACTTTAACTTTTTGAATTCACCCGCACTTGGTCTTGGTCTCATTCCCATCTGGGGTGTGTCCATCATTGACTCTCATTGTGGAGCTTTAAATGCTTTTTTGGGGAACGCTCACTTTCAAGTGGTGACCACTAGGACGTGATTTGTCCTTTCATTCCTTTTGGGATGAGACATCCCCTGCCACAGCGGAGACCCACGGAGCGCCCCCTCAAGAGAGCTGCCCGCCTATGGCAACTGGTACGTTTAGACGTGCGCACACAGTAGGGCGAGAGGGTACGGGCCCCACTTCACAAAACCCATTGTACCGCTAGCTGGAACCAGGGGCGGCCATTGAGCATGTGGCAGCGCCTGGACCGACCGGGTCTGGAGGGTCTCGGATCAAGACAAACACGTGAGTATCAAGTGCGAGCGACATTAAAAGGAGTTGGATATAGAACATAGTATAAGAAGTCGGAATAAGTAAAGGGGCTCTTGGGGGGTATAATAGAAACTACTTCTATTCTTTTTCTCTCTCTGCATATGGCCATTAAGATGAGTTAAGGAGATTACAAGGTGAAAAGGGAAGATGGGAACCTAGGTCTGCAAGGGTTGTAGAAGGCGGCGCCGCATAGTGCGATCTTGACTAGTACTGGGAATAAGTAGAAAATAGAAGAAATAAGTGGGAGTCTCGCATAAGGGGAAGACTCAGAGTACAATTTAGAAACGCTATATTCTTTTCCTTTTCCGATCTACAGGAAGATATTAAGACAATCGAAGGGATAAGAGGTGTAAAATGCTGGGGTAAGGGAGATCATTAGTAATAAGAGCATTTGGAGGAGAAAGGGGGGTATGTGTTACATGTTGTGTATGGACTGTCTATTGGTTAATGTTATGTATTGAATCTGTTATGTCATTTGTGATCACTATGTTTTAATAACGGCTAAAATAACTGTACTGTTGTCCCATGAATAAGTGGTCATTGTAAGTGTGACACTCTTTTAGACTCGGTGTAGGTGCATAGAAGTGGTATATCAACGACACAATACTGGTGTAGTTAGCATTGTAGCTACATAACACACATACCACCAAGAGGTACAAGGGGGGAGGAGAATTTAACATGGGTGTGGAAACACCACTGGCCCATATTTGCCAGAGTCTTCAAGGTTATGCAGAGAGAATAACTAAATACCATGATCAGTGGATCACGGAATTAAAAAGAGAAGGGCTACCACAGGTATGGCCCCAGGGAGGATCATTTGATAAGAACATACTGGATATTGTAACCACATACCTATTTGTAAAATATAAGGGAAAACAATTACAGAATAGAAGGGAGATATTAGACCTATGGAGGTTATTTGAAGAGGGGCCTCCAATAAAAAGGAAAGAGCAAATAAAGGAACAGATTGTCTCCCCTGGCAATAGAGAGTAACAGAAAGGAGGGCGAAGAAAAGGAAGGGCCAGTAGAGGTTGTACAAATATACCCCCTCCTAAACAAACCAGTGCCAGCTGAGGGATACAGTGATCCGGTGTATGTGTCAAAACCCACCTCCCCAACCACACCACGACCCACAGCACCCACACCATACGAGTGCCCAAGGGCGAGTGGACAGGTGAGTACCCGGGCTATATATATTGAAAAGTTCACAGAAGATTTAGACTCAAGGTTATCGTTAGCCCGGAGTGAACTGTCCAGGCTAAGAGATATATGTGAACAGAGTGGATCAGGTACCTCCAGGGTTGATCCGACATAGAGATCACAGACACCCGACATATTCATAGAGGAAGGGTGGAAGAAGGGGGAGATACTCTTTCGAATACACGATGACCAACAAGGATAATAGAGCTAGAGCAACACACACCTGAGGGCGAAACAATGGGAGAGAGCATGGCATCGTGAGGAGCGGAAGAACTGTGGTGTGATATATAGTAAGAGGAGTTCGAAGGAAGGAGAATAGGGATCGCAGCAGGGGGAGAACCAGTGAGACTAGACAAAACACCTCTGGGGAGGACAATGGAAGAAGAATGGAATGGGACGCTAAGAAACAGGGTCTCATTACGAGTTTGGCGGCAGCCATGGAGCAATTAGCTCCATGGCTGCCGCCAAACCGGGCTCCTTTACTGGGTTCCCTGAATGGGGAATTACCGGGCCATTCTGAGTTTGGAGGGCCCGGCAATTCCTCCCTCTGGGAACCCGGACTCAGACCTTGCCCATTCCCATTTGAGCCCCCATAGGGCTCAATGGAAATGGGAGAGGGAGCTAACAACATGCCGATTACAACCAGGCCGTTGTTAGCTCCCTCTTCCCTTCACGGGACCCCGTAATGTCACCTGGTTTTACCAGGCGTCCTTACCGGGTCCCGCGAGGAGACCTCGTAATCAGGTGGAATGGTGCTAACGTCACCATTAGCGGAGCCCGTTAACCCATTCCGCCTGATTCCTAATGAGGCCCACAGAGTGTGGAGGATGGGCGTGTTGGGAAAACAAGGGACAAAGGTGAGTACGTGGAAAGGAACAAAAGGAAGGTTGCAGCTGCCCCTGATACATTGGGGAGTAGAGGGGCAAAATGATATACCCTGGATAGATGAATAAGTCAAATTTGTTGAAATTACTGCCCGACTGTCAGGAGGTGGAGTAAATGGATATATGCATTTCAGAAAAACACTGCAGGGCTTCCTTTGGCTGTAGGTGAGGTTAAAAGTTTGGTGGTGTCCGCCGTGGGTGATCAAGCTGATCAGGTTTGGGCAAAATCAGGCTTCCAGGAATAACATTAGATTGTGACCGACATGATGGTGCTTCCTTTAACACAGTAAGAGCAAGAATGTGGGACACATTGAGGGATACATTCCCAGACACACCAGACTTCCAGTCAGTAATGAAATGCACTATGAATGATGAGGAAGATGCAATGGCTTTCATTTTTCGGGTGCAGGAGATGTGGAGAGTGGAAACGGGCATGGCCTGGGATCAGTCAACCTCCCTGTTCAACTTTATAATAGTGAGAGGGCTCCCCAAGGAAGTTCAGAAAGTGCTCGATAAAATAGCTTGGATTGTAGCCAAAGGCTGGCCCGAGATACAAAGCATCATAGTACACCATTGCAAAAGGATCAAAGAAAGGGAGAAGGTGATAGCACAGAGAAGAATGGCAGACTAGGCAAAATTAATTATGATGAAACTAGTGAAGGTCACAGCAGCTGTAGCCACACTCCCCACAGAAAGGGAACAAGAGGAGGAGGAAGGGTCAACAGCAATTGAAGCTAGAATGGCAGCTATTTGGGCAGGACAAGGACAGGAGTAGTGGAACGGTGGGGAACAATACGGAGGGTCACAGTGGCAAGTGAGGAGCGCCTGCGGAGGAAGAGTTGGGTACATAGGTCAACAAGGGGGTGGTCCAGGGTCTGGAGGGTATGGCGGGTACAGAAGACCAGGTCCAAGGGGAGGAAAAGGAAATTGTTGGAATTGTGGGAGGTGGGGACATTTTTCAAGGGAGTGTAGAAGCAGACCCATGGATAATTATCAAGATGAACAGCAGTATGGCCACCCCCACCCAGGGAGCCCATGTGGGCTGCCAATGGGAGGTTGCAGGAGAGAAGAGTAGCAGGGTCAAAGATACACAGATACACAGATGAGCCCAGAGCACCGCTGCAACATGCAACTGGTGCCACAAGAATTGTTGACCACAGCCCACACAATGTATTATTGTTGCACAAGGTGACACCAGTAAAAATAAAACTCATACCAGGGGCATTGCTGCCCTCAGTGAAACAATACCCCCATGTCCCGAGAAGTAGAAGAAGGGATAAAATAAACTATATATGCACTGCTGGTGCAAGGAATAATAGGGCCCTCAAATTCACCATGTAATACTTGCATCTACCCCATCAAGAATGCAAAGGATGGGGCATGGAGGATGATACAGGACCTACCCCCCTTAATGACGTCATACAAAAAGAATTTCCATTAGTCACAAATCCTGCATCAATTCTTTGTAGTATAGCAAAAGATGCATCATGTTTTACAGTGGTGGACTTAAAGAATCCATTCTTCTCAGTACCACTGGACCCTGAATCCCAATATTTGACAGAATTCACCCTCAGGGGGAAAGGATATGAGCATTGTAGATTACCTCAGGAATACTGTGAGAGCCCAAGTATATTCAACAAAATTTTACATGAAGATCTAGGCAATATCGTCACATAGAGCACGATCATTCAATGTGTGGATAACCTCCTGATTTTCGGGAAAGATGAAGATGAGTGCAGGAAAGACTGATTATTGGCCCACAAAAGTTACAAGGTGGACAAGGAGAAATTGCAATACTGTCAGGAAGAAGTGTTGTATCTGGGTCAGTTGATATCAAAGGATGCTAAAATAATCATACCAGACAGGGCGGCTGCAGTATGCGTTGTAAATGAGCCAAAGACCGTGAAAGAAATGCAGACATTTCTCAGCATGTGCAATTACTGCTGTGCTTGGATATCAGAATATGCAGGATAAACAAAACCACTACTGCAGGGACTCAAAGAAGTACAAAGAGAAAACACAGAAATACAATGGACAACAGAAATGTATGATGCATTCAGCACATTAAAAGAACTGATCTCAACAGCACCAGTACTCGCAAACCCAGAATATGAACGTGAGTTCTACTTATTCTCACATTGTAATGGGACACTCATGACAGCAGTACTAACACAAAAAACATTGTTGGGTCATAAACCTCTGGCATACTACAATGGTACACTAGATGCAGTAATGCAAGGACACTTCGCTTGCAAGCAGTCTCTCGCAGCCGCAGCATTCGCAATAGAGACAAGTGCAACAATTGTGATGGGATGTTCTGTGCCGCTGTTTGTGGAACATTCACTATTTGCAATATTAGAAAGATCAAAAAGCATACTGACAACACAAAGAGCAACAGCTTACGAGATGATCCTATCCAGCGCCAACATACACATAGTGTAAAACAGTTTACCCTGCAACATTTATCAAAGAAGAATGCACAGTGGAAGACATGCAAACACATGATTGTGCTACATACAGAGGAGAGGATGGAGACACACTCACAGTAAGTGAACATGCCTTATCTGACGGAGAAATATATTTTATAGATGGGTCAGCATCAATAATTTCAGATACACGAGAGAAACATGTGGGGGTGGCTGTTGTGCAGCTGGAGGAAGGTGAATATGAAGTACTCGTCCAACAAAGGCTACCTGCCCACTACTCGGCACAAGCCGCAGAGTTAGTAGCACTCATTGAAGCACTACATGCAGCAAAGGGATGTGCAGTAACAATTTATACTGACTCTGCTTATATGACCACAACAGTACATGGGGTATTGGCTAGATGGGGAGAAGAGGATTCCACTGAGCAGACAGATCCCCAGTGCAGCACACTGAGCTACTAAACGAATTGATAGAGGCGCTAAAGGAACCTACAGTTGTGGCCATAGTGAAATGCCAGGCCCATACAAACAACAATGATGTCATCTCTTTAGGAAAAGCGACAGAGGACGCTGCTGTGAAAGAAGCTTCATATTTAGCCAAGGGAAAAGCAGGTGAGTACATATTACAGAAAAATGTGGAAGAGGATCACCCTGACGGGTATAATTTAATGCCCATTTCCCAGATATTAGAATAGCAAGAAACGCAACAGTTAAGTAGAAGGAATTGTCAAAAAAAGAGGGTGTAGCTAGTCATCCACAGACCTCCTTTGGCATCAAAACAATACAGGTAAAGTAGTGATGCCCCATAAGCTACTAGAAATAGCGCTTCAACAGCTTCACTTCTCAGCTCACAGTGCCAAGCAACACATTGCATCAGAAATCCAGGAAAATTGGTTTGCACAA
The DNA here is from genome assembly GCF_040938575.1 of Ambystoma mexicanum. Classification (NCBI taxonomy): domain Eukaryota; kingdom Metazoa; phylum Chordata; class Amphibia; order Caudata; family Ambystomatidae; genus Ambystoma; species Ambystoma mexicanum. Next base: position 481,948,165 of record NC_090926.1, read on the forward strand.
GGGTTGCAGGAGCAAATATCAAAACTGGCTATGGAATGTACAACATGTCAGATATATAATTCAGGGATGACACTCAGATTTCTGCGAGGAACATTGCCCAAACCAACAGGCCCATTTAGAGAGTTGCACATTGATTACAACGACATGGGAGAAAGGTGCAACGGATCACACTACATGATAGTTGTGGTTTGCCTGTTTTCAGGGTGGGTGGAGGCAGGGCCGTGTGCCCACCCGGATTCAAAGTGTGCTGCAAAGTTCCTAGTGCTGGAAGTGTTTCCACATTGGGGAATCTGTGATGTAATATGCTCAGATACTGGGACTCATTTTGTGAATGACCTGTTCAAAGAAATAACAGCAATGCTGGGAATAACACATAAACTGTGTACTATTTATCATCTGCAATCGAATAGCGTGGTTGAGTAAATAAACAGTCTCCTGAAAGGGAGGTTGTCAAAATTGTGCTTTATGCTAAAAAAGAATTGGGTGTACTGCTTACCCCTGGCCCTGTTTGAACTGAGAAATCAACCCAGCAAGGACCACCATTTGTTCCCCCATGAAATTGTGACAGGAAGACGCATGCATACAGCCCACTCCCACTCCGCAGACATTCAGATGCTCACAGAAGTGCGACAATACTAGGGGAAGAATTTAATGAATACTTGACTAAGATCACAAAAGCACCCCGTATGATTGCCAGGCAGCCAGCACCCCCGTTCACACAAGAAGCAACATGTGACACGATAACACCAGCGGCAGACAGTCCAGCAGGTTAGGTAATGTCAGGGGAGATGGTGTATGTAAAACGTTTCGTATGTCGGTGAAACTCTCTACGATGTCATGGCCCATATGAAGTGTTGTATTGCACACCCACTGCCATAAAGGTGAAGGGGCTGAGATATTGGATACATTTGACAGATGTACGAAAAGCATATGAGAGTGTAACACAGGAAACAGAAATGGGAATGGCAGAAGAAGCAAAACAAACTTAATAGGAGAAAGGTGTAGATTCAGAGGTACAAACATGACAGAAAGTAGAAGCATTAAATGAAGAAATATAATGATGTATATAACAACGTTAATGGAACAAAGAAATATTACTGTCTCTCTCTCTCTCTCTCTCTCTTTTTTGCTCTCACAGCTCTAAGTAATAATATACTAATGATAATTGAATTTAAAAATGGTTATGACAAGAAAATTAACAGTACAAACATGAAAATAAAAATAAAAAAATAAAAATGTTATGTATATGAGTTGCTTAATACACTTTTATGTCTCATTATGTAGGAGAAACCATGGCAACGGAGGGGATCCCAGATGTAAACAACATTAGAATGGATAGAAATGGAAATAGTAACGTTGACTTGCGTAGATACAGTTATGAGTGCGGTCTGTTTGTGTGTGTTGTGATATTTTTTCTCAATGATGTTTGGACTAGTAATATATTGGGCAGTAGCATTTATATCAATTGATATACATGAGGGGGGAGGGAATGGGAAGAGCATGATAATACAAGGGACCCACCTCATATTGGATGGCTTTCAACTAATATGGGGACATGGTACACACCACGGTGGCACACGGCATACAAATGGTACAAGTGATGAACAGGCATCACCACGCCCCACTGTCCTGTACAATGCCTCTGAATATAACATTTACGATCTGAACGACCCAAATTCTTCTGAATTACCCTGGTTATATGATGACACCACGATTACTGTAACACCACTATTCGAAACTTTTATTGGTTATCAATCCCCCACAAGTGTAAAGCAAGAAAATGCAGAAACAGTCGAGAGGTTCCTTGCCCTATACAATGAATGGGAATAGGGGGCAGCGGGGGGAAGACCTTTGATGCGGCATAATGTAGAGAAAAAAATAGTACATTCTAAAGGTAATAAAAGACGAAGAAGGGAGGCTGGGAGGAGGAAATATGATGAGTATTCTGGATTAGGATTAGACACAGTAGAAGACCCATGACACCCACACCAGTCAAACAAATGGTATGCAGACATGAGTTCCACTGCAAAGAAAACAACTAACGAGAGCTTTTACATGTGCTCTCTTATCCCCCACGCCTCGGGCACCCCCAAGGTACTCTTGTCACATAAATCTCCTATTGCAGATGCCCAGTGTCTCCTTCATCTAAAATTATGCAGAATAAAGAACACCTTCCAGGCACACACAGTCAGAATGAAAAATAACATGCCACTGAAGACCGAAAGGAGTGGTGTGCGTCAAGGAACTATTTTTAGTAATCAAAGGAACATTGTATTCGGACAACAAATGGCAAGACAAACAAATTACATGCAAGGCAGAATCACTGCGAGGGTTAGCAGAGGAAAAATTGAAGTGGATCGAGAAAACATGCGCTCCGATATGGGTCCAACACATCACAAATGTTACCTGGGTAACGGCCCTGGAAAAACCCTTCAAACTACAAAAAGAAATTACATGCAAACTGTGTTTTATCAGAGAAGGAAAAGTAAACATTGTTAGGCAGAATCCTGTGCAGTGCCCTTAGAGACCACTACACACAATTAAGACTACAGGTGGCAATACAAGTTTTACCTTTGGTACAAGCCCGTACTACTATGTTAAAGTGGTAGCAGTAGCGGAACAACCAGGCTTATCTCAAGATACATGAGCAGTAGCAGAGATTACACAAAGGGACCACAATTACTGTGACTCAAGCAAACACTGACTCAAGGTTTCAGGTTCAGGTAAAAAAATATAAGTACATTTATTTTTAGACCATTTGTTATAAACACAACACTTCTATTAATTCAAAACCACACGTAAAATATACTACAAATAACCAATTCACTTTGGTACACTCTAACTCAAGGTAAGTACCCTGTGTTTCAACGGACCGGTGTTACGAAACAAAAGACGTTACCGGGAATACTCTTGATATCACTTTTTGACAGTAATGACAGTTCGGTCTTACTAAAGAAACACGTATCCTTGGCAAGAATTGTTACCAGGGCAAAAACACACTTAGCACCTGGGTTAACCAGAGAGAGTTGGAGGCAAAAATCACAAGCAGTACTTTTGTCAAGGCAGACAGAATCAGAGAACACTCATAGACTGAAATTCAAGAGTCAATAGGCCGGAGCCAGCGTCAAGTGCAACCGGGTTCCTGTTGTCGAGGATCACACAGTCGAATAGTTTGAGATTCAACGTTGCCAGGAGTACTTAGATATTGTCAACAGAGGAAGCAAAAGTTATAAGAAGGAGACAAGACAAGGGCAAGCCTTGGAGATGAAGAAAAGGGATTCACCCTAATTCCTCAAGCAGAACACAGTACCTTATTCAATGGAGAAGCTGGTGCCCTGGCAGTTGTTCCTGTTGGTTTCCTGCAGACCCATGGTTCCTGGAACTTTGAGGTGAAGGAGGACATCTGGAGAGGTCTGCGCCACATAGGGCGGAAGCCGGCAGCAGCGACGATGAATAAAAGGTGCGCTCCTTAAAAACAGGCGTGGCTCTTCAGATGGCTATCCGGACATCTACAGCAGTGTGCAGCGATTTTGACCAAGCAGGGGATCCTCTGGCTGTGGAAGATGAGCTGGTTATCCCCACCAAGCTAAAGGGAAGAAGACTCCGGACTCGATCTTCTCTGGTCGTCGAAGGGTAGATAGCTCGGACATGCAGCAGGGCTTCACCGGGGTGGGGTAGTTGCAGCAGCCGTCTTCTTCTCTGCTTTTCTTTGGTTCCTTGTAGTTCCAGTGGCAACTCTGACTTCTAGCCCAAGAGACCTGCCTTTTATGGGAAAATCCCCCATTCACATAGCCTGGCTTACAATCACGCAGCAGGGGGGTTGTCCGGCCCGGACAACCACCTCAGCCAATCATGGCAAAGTGCAACTTGGGTTTCCTAGGATACCCTGTGCAGGGGGTGACTACACCCTCCCTCACAATCAGCCCACCTAGACACCCAGGCGCCTGCAGAAGCCCGCCAAAAGACGGTGAACAAAGAAGGTGAACCTGGTATGCCGCGCAAAGTAAAACAGAAGAAGGACTTTAACAAAAAGAAATGGCAAATAAACCCGACCAGAGCAAAAAGAAAAAGTATTTGGTCAAGCGGTTTTAAGTGGAGGCTAATATAATAGCCTAAAACAATACCACGTTTATCTAGTATAATCGCAGTAGAAAAGTTAGGGTAGATACCACTGCCACCAGTCAAGTCTAAATGTTAAAAGAGCGAAACAATGCTCTAGAAGGTACAGATACCAAAGGGATGCAAAGTAACCATTTCCAGTACTCAATGGAAAATGGGGTGTACTGGATCTGTGGTAAATTGACTAAGTAAAGTTAATGGCAACTTTACCCTTTTCTGGGGGACTGTAGTCAGCCCCAGAAATGGAGTCGGTGGGAAGTCTAAAAGACAACCATGTGTCACTGCACTGAAGGTGCTGTGTAACACACAAAAGAAGGGGACTACTGAAGTGGTGTAATTCAGAGTCCACAATCATAAAAACAGGTAAAAGACACATGGCATAACATGGGTAAGAGTGGGGGAAAAGCTCACACTCTTACCAAGTGAAAAAAAATAAACTCCAGAAGTCCAGCAAAGCTGCTGAGGGACTCACTAGGTGAGAGAAATTAGCCATAAAATGAGAATTCTCCCTAACAAACATGGGCTTGAACAAGAACTGTAATAAAAACGCTCATCATTCTAGACATGAAGAAAGGTACAGCAGCATTAATGGATACTTACTGGGTTTGCAGTAAACAGGCATACTTGCACCTCCCATAATCCTGGAGGGGCACGTGCTCCCTGGTAATGCTGCATTCTGCCCTGATGGTGGTCCCGGAGAGTCATATTCAAGAGGGGAAGGGGCTGTTGACCGTCCAAGAACAGGAGGCTCTACAACCAACCGATGAGGCCCCCGTGTATGCCCTATCCATGGAGAAAATGCAATGTTCAGTATGCAGAAAAAGACGATCATCCAATTACATATCCAAGGCATCCACAGAACTTTTGGTGCAAATTCCAGACAGGTTCCAGCTGTTCAATTCCGCTGAAAAAAATGTCGCCTCCCTTGTCCCAAGTATCCAAGCGCGAGCCAACGCAAAATGGCTCCAAATAACACGCTGGGAGCTGATCCAACTGGTCAACGACACAGAAGAAGGATTCAATGTAATCACGGTGGAGCTAAGAGCCCTACGACTAATGACAATGCAGAACAGGTATATTTTAGACCTGTTGACGGCAATGGATGGAGGGGTTTGCTGAAAAATCGGGAGCCCATGTTGCACTTTCATACTTTCTGCAGACACGGATAATGGAACCCTGTCCCACGTTATCATAGCAGTGCACAACCTTGGCCAACAGATGAAGGCAGAAGGAGGGGTGCAGCCAAGCTCATGGTTCGATGACATTTTTTAATGGGTACCCTCCTGGCTCGGGATGACGGTCAAACTATTGGTGCCCATCATCGTCTTTTTTGCTCCTGATTTTTTGTGTGTGCCAGCTAGATCTTCAGTGCTGCACAAACACAGTCCCTAATGGTGCAGTGATGATGGTGACAATGGGCAACGCTAGACGAGTGGCACAGATGACACATGAAGCACAAGTACAAACAGGTAAGGATCCTGGGCCCCAATATAGAATGGTAAAATTGTACTATCATGGATACACAGTGGACCGATTATACCTTACTACAATAAAGGAGCCCTGCACCCTAGAGTGGTATAAGGAAGTATGGGTGGACTTGGAGGAAGATGCGGGGTGTATATATATGACCTGCACTCCTGATGAATATGCTAGAGCGGGACAGAGCCTATGGGGAGTGTGTAGGGCGTGGATGCCACGAAGGGGAACACGGGCCTGGGATGAAGCAGTAGCTGATGAGGAAGAACGGAGGAGGTTGAGAAAAACAAGCTACCTCCATAAAACTTGTCCTGTCCTCCAGCAGACCCCACATTCATGACATATACTGTAGATAACCCCCAACCCTGTTCCCTGTTTGAAGTGCCAGACATGTATGCTAAACCCGTGCTCCACCCTGTTTCACCCATGCATCTAAGCCTTCTGAAGGGACGATAAATTTGCTTCCAGTCCATGAGAATGATTGTACATACTGAAATAAGATGGCCCTCACCCATCCCAGATCGCACATGGAACCATGAAGTGTATGATCAAGCATTTCAATACTAATCAAGGATTACTGTTGTTGCACAATACACAATGTAATGTATGATATCCATATATACACAGTGATGTCCTCAAAATGTACGATGTTAAATGTATTCAATTAAGTATTGCAATATGTATGGTTTTAATGAACTGCGTGCCGACTGTATAATAGAGTGTCCTTTGTAGCATTTGTTTCCCGTCTGAGCATTGAATTATGCACGTTATATTATAAGCAAACTGTTGCAAACTTTTCACTGTACCAATGCACATACTAACCTATGTCTACCTCATTTGAGTGTAAGCTCTATGTGTGCCCCTCACAACGTAGCGTATGTATGGCCCAACATGCTATGGGGCTGTTTCTCCCCTCACCCTCTGAGGTACACCGCGTGCACAGCCCCCACCTACCTCCACTTCTGGCCCGGCCCGGATTCAAAGCCTTAGCCCTATGAAGGATGTGATGCTACAACTGTAACCTCTCACCCCTTTCGCTGAGCCTGCACCAAGCATGCACGCTTCCCTCAGCCCCCTTAACTCACGATGTTACCAAGAATTTGCCTGGCACCCCCAAACTCTGGTTAATGAAATATGGGCAGTAAGCCCCTCATCTTAATCTTAATGCTTTTTGAAGTAAGAGTGCATGCCCCTCCTGAAGTGTACTGCCCCTGCTCACCCCAGACTCCCTGTGTGGCAATCTATTCTTCTTATGCAAAAAACAATACATAATTGCCTTAGGAGATCTAACAGAATGATTGGTGAATGTGACACCATAATCTTATGAGTAAGTTTGCTACTTGGACCCATGTGTTCTCACTTTTATTGCTCAGGTCAAACATTTAAGAGTTTGTCTCTCATTTGTTAACTTAAATAGATGATGGTCAAAGCATGTGTGGCCACAAGGGCAACTGTTATGTAGCATACATTGTAACAGCTTGGACTTCCTCGGACCCAGTGCTCCACCCGATGAGCCCAGCTGACCAGAGCACCCCGCACTGGCACCACATGGATCTCAGCCAATCCTGGAGCACCACCCTTACACATTACATAGTAGCTAGTCTTCGACATTTAATCCCCATGACTATGTGCCCCCTATAGCTTACCTCACTGATGACATTATTTTGTAATAAATATGAATGTCTTTCTATTGCCCGGCAGAGTGCTCTCTGAGTTTGCAGAGTTCTCTGCTTGCCCTATATTGGTTTAGATAAACTTTTACTTTTTGAATTCACCTGCACTTGGTCTTGGTCTCATTCCCATCTGGGGTGTGTCCATCATTGACTCTCATTGTGGAGCTTTAAATGCCTTTTTGGGGTACGCTCACTTTCAATATACAGGCACCAGAACAAGTTTTTAAATGCACCTTGTTTCAATTTGTATGGTATGTAAGGGCTGAAAATGTTTTGAGTATGAACAAGTGTGTAAGCCAAATGATAAGTCCCATTTCATCCCACTTATCATCCCAAGACAACCACTCCAGCAGCAGGGCCACTGAATGTCACAGCAGTTCCCATAGGCACCTCGTGGTGATTCCAGCAGAAGCCACCCAAGAATAGGGCTACCACTTTTTGTGCTCATATTAAACTCTGAGAAAGCTTTTTCGTTTTATTAGGAGAAGAGTCTGAGCAAATCTGTAAATGGGTCTGCATTATATTAAGATAATAATTCTTGGTGAAAACGGTCAGGGTGCAGAAGTACGAGTCTGGGCATATTTGTGGTAAATTGGTTGGCACAAACTTTTATTTATAACCACATTGGTAAAACAAAAGTATATCTTGTTCTTCTTACAATGAGGGGTTGCCCTACCTCAAAAAAATACTATGGACCATGTCAGGATGCACCGTTCTTGTAAAATAATATGCAGTTCCAATATCCACTGTATGAATGTTCAGACCAACTTATAGAAAACACAGATCCCCATTCTCCTGGAGAGAACCTCTTCCTTGGTTCTTGTTTCAACACATAAACAAATCACAGTTCCCCAAATCTTTTGGGGGGAATTCTCTTTCTCTGAAACAAAAATGTAGCTCTTCAGTCTCTTATCAGGCTCGGTTTACTAACCTGCCAGACCTGACCATAGAATGTATCAATTGGTTCAATACTCTAATATACTTTACTGATAGGGCTTGCCCATCTCCAGTTGGATCCCAGACTCTCCTGTACACTGGTGGGGCTTTCACACTATCATATGGGTCCCAGACCCTGTTCTTCTGCTTTCATGGGATCCCTGTCCCTAATTCATGTTCTTGGACAGCCCTACTATACTCTCCTGCCAGGTTCTATTCTAGATAGGTGTATTGCTGATGTTTGTAACAACTTGTATAATTGCTCTGCTGTCCCCTTTTGCTGTTTGGGTTATGTTTGCGTGACAAAGTGATAAGTTGTATAATTCCTGTTATCCCTGTTAGCTCTTCTGGATGTTTTTATTTGCTTTACAAAGTTTGTATCAGATTGTATATTTCCTCTATCATCCCCTTTTCTCTTTGGGCTATATTTATGAGGCTTTTCAATTCCTTCAGTTCATTGAGTGCCCCACTAACCGGGCCGCCCCTTTCCCTACCTTTGGGAAGTCTTGGGGAGGTCTTCGGTGGAGCGGAGCTTCTGTGTTGTGGCTACACTAAGCATTCTGTCTCTCGCGGCTCCGCAGGTCCAGACCCTCCCTCATGTCTCTGACTCCTTGTGTACCGCATTCATCGGTCAGGCTTCTTTTCTCGCTACCACTGGCCAAGTCCTTGGAAAGTCACATCTCTCCACCTCCTGGCTTCCAGCCTTCGGGTCTCCCGCCACGGAACAGCCTTCTCATTCCATTTTCTCCAGGGCTAGCTTGATGCCTCATTCAGTCCTTCTTCCATATTCTATGATTAGGTCTACCTCTTGAAAACTGTTCCACCTGTGTTGGGTCCACAGTGGGCTTTTGCCCCCTTGTGCTATCTTCTTTGTCTCAGTGGTATGTTGTATTAGGCTTGGGTAGGTCTCCCTCTTCCTCATCCCAGTATTGTGAATGAGACCCTCTACTCTACTATAATACATAGAAATATGAGGAACTAGAGGGGCCTGATTAGGGTATGAGGAGAGTGGGGGTACCAAAGGATTAAGTGAATACCACGTTCTCCCAGGGCCATCATCACTGGTTCCATGAAGGGTTTCCCTCCCCATGAAATCAGCCCACTGAATATCAACCCCAGAGATATTATCGAGTAGTGGCCTCACCTCCCTGTCCTCATGGAAAGGGTCTTCCCCCATGGAAGCAGTGACAATTCCCTTCGATATGTCACATTCTCTTCCCCTTGTACAGCTGATTTCTCCCTCTAGGTTTTTACAGGGGGATTTACAGTGGTGTTGCAAACCCATGTAAGCATATTCCTTGAGAACTCTTGCTCTTCCCAGGTCTCTAGTGGTGAATAACCCATTGTTGGTCTATTGCTTTTTTTCTATAATTTCACCAAACCTTGGTAAATCAGTTCCGATAATACTTTTCTGTAGTAGGCAGGGAATGGCTGCCAAATTTATTAAGGTCTCTTGGCCCCTGATCTTAATAACTGTGAGGGTCCTATGATAAACCTTTTCATTACCATTAACACAGGTAATCCTTATGGGTTTTGTAAATTAAAAAGGGGGGTCCTGGGAGTCCCTCTGCCAGACATTAGTCCTGGCTACAAGAGACTTACCCAGAGTCTTTAGCTCACTATCTTTCACAGAGAAGAAATATCTCAAACATATCAGTCTTTGTCCTGCCCAGATCCCCCCTACTGATGAGGTCCAACCAGACCGAAACACGTGTCTGGGGTTTCTGTTGGTACTCTTGTTCAGAGGAGAATTGCCTAGCATTTCGGTGCTGGACTGCCCCAGGGCAGGACAAAGACTGGTATGTTTGGGATATTTCTTCTTTGTGAAAGATAGTGAGCTAAAGACTCTGGGTAAGTCTCTCGTAACCAGGACTAATGTCTGGCAGAGGGACTCCCAGGACCCCCCTTGTTAATCTGCAATCCTTATGGGTTTACCATGGTTTAGTTTAGTTTAGTTTAGTTTAGTTTAGTTTAGTTTAGTTAAGTTTAGTTTATTATTTATATGGCGCGCCATACCCTGGGGCATCAGGGCGCAAGCAGACAAGGATATGCTCAACTTAGTTACAAGTACATGAAAGAAGGAAGAAGGTACAGAGATATGCTGAGCTTAGTTACAGATATGCTCGGCTAGTTGCAAATACATGAAAGAAGCAAAAAAAGTGCAGACATCAACAATGTTACAGTAGGCAGGTATGTACAAGGAGAGATCAAGGAACAAGGGGAGCAAGGTACATGCTCCTGCATAGTCATAGGAACGTAATATACAGTTATGTACAGTGTGACATATCAGGTCAAGCAGGTTAGAGTAGTTAGCTGTCATTGGCTCTCAGCCACCTAGTTCGGTTCTGTCTAAAATTGGCGAAAGGCTGAGGTTCTCTGATGTCATGGGGTAGGGAGTTCCATAACTGCGCAGCCTTGACAGGGAAGCTATTTCCTCCTTTGGTGGAGAGTTTGAAGCGCGGCACTTGGAGGCAGTTTACGTTTGCTGTCCTAGTTGGTCTGGAAGAGGTTCTTTGCATAACTTGTCCATGAGGTAGGGTGGAGCTTTATTATTGAGGCATTTGTGGGTGAGGCATGCGATCTTGAGTTGAATTTTATCAGCGGTGGAGAGCCATTTATATTCTCTTCTTATAGAGGATATATGCTCATTTCTGTTAATCCTGAGTGCTGCTCTCAAGGCATTGTTCTGGAGGACTTGAATTTTGTGGATAGTCTGTTTATTTGCCCCAATGTATACCCATTACATTAATCCAATTTGGATAGTATCAGGGCTCTGGCAAGTGTAATGCAGCTATCTGTAGAGAGGAATTGTTTGCTCGCTCTGATAAATTTGCATGTATATGCTGTGGCAGAGGCTAGAGAGTTAACTTGTTTGGTAAAGTTCATGGTCGCGTCTAGGTAGAATCCTAGGGTTTTCACTTCGTTAGCTACTTTTATGTTGTTCCCATCGATAATGAAGTTGTCATACTCAGGGCTGAGTTTGGATATATAGGTAGGGGTGCCTAGGATGATAAGCTCGGTTTTATCACCATTCAGGCATAAGCCATGTGTGGCCATCCATGCCTGAACGATGCTATAGATTCTGTTCACTAGGGCCAGGTCCTTGGCGTAAACTCCTGAGAGCGGGAGGAGGATCTGGGTATCGTCTGCGTAGTTGGTGTAGGCGATACCCAGATGATCCATTTCATCAAAGAGGGGCTTCGTGAAAACATTGTAGAGGGTGGGTGACACGCAAGATCCTTGTGGTACACCGCATGTTATGGGGATTGGATCTGCTGAGGCTGATGGAGCGAAGACTCTCATAGTCCGGTTACTCAGAAATGACTTGATCCAAGTTATATCCTCTTTTGAGAAGTGCGCTGCAGAGTCGAGGTGACTACATAGGACTGTGTGGTCCACTAAGTCGAATGCCGCTGATAGGTCCAGAAGCAGGAGTAGGGCTGCTGGCCATTATCTCTGCATTCGTCTATTTGGGTTTTAAGATCTATTAAAGCTGTCTCAGTCCCATGTTGCGGGCGGAATCCTGATTGACGGGTTCCAAGTAGGTGGTTAGACTCTAGGAAGTTTTTTATTTGCATGTAAGCCACTTTATCTAGGATTTTTAGAAGAAAGGGCACAGTCGTGATGGGCCTGAAATTAGTGGGAATGGCAGGGTCGAGGGTTTGTTTCTTTAATAGTGGCAGTACCCAAGACTCTTTTAGGTTGTTTGGTCCTGAGCCTGTGGTAAAGGAGGAGTTGATAAGTTTGTTATAAATGGCGATAGTTCTCTCGCAGCATCCTTGATAAGTTGTGCTGGGCATTGGTCGCCTTTGCAGTTAGAGGTTTAAGTCCCAGGATGACCTTTTCTACCTCTATGGTCGATACCTTAGAAAAGCAGAATCGGGCTTCAAGATTAGGCTGTGGTGGTGGCACTGAGCTCTGAGGGGTGTGAGGCGTTAGGGATGCCTTCTTGAGAGCAATTTTAGTTTGTAGATTAGCTACTTTATTTGTTAAGGCAAGTTGTATACTGGAGCACCATTTTTTATCCTTGGTGCAGTTTTCTTGAGGTACAACAGGAGTTTCCAGTTCTTTCAGAATGCTGAACAGTTCTTTGACGCTTGATTTTCAATTAGATATTCTAGTATTGTAGGTTTCTTGTTTGGCTAATAATATTTCTTTCTTGTATTGGGAGGAGGCTTTGGAAAGGTTGAGTTTATTATCGACTGATGGGGAGAGTCTCCAAATAGTTTCAAGTTTTCTTTTGGTCAGCCTGAGATTTTTTAGATGGGGCGTGAACCATGAATTGAGGTGTTTTTTCGGTTTGCTATTTCTTAGTTTGAATGGAGCTATGTGATCAAGGGCTAAGTTTATAGCTACATTATAATCTTCAACTAACAGATTGGGGTCCATAATGTCTGGTAGTGAGTTCAATTTAGGTATTATGACAGGCGTCAGATTTTCCGCTGTCATGAGTTTTTTATTCCTCGTGGGCAAGGGTGGGGCAAGTGAGGACAGGGCAGTAGCACGGTTGGTCGTCACTGTGAATAATAGCAGGTGGTGGTCAGTCCAGATCTGAGGTACGGAATCCGTAATATTTACTTCGCAATTATGTTCTGCTATCCAATCAAGGATACAACCTTTATTGTGGGTGGGTAATTCAACTTTCTGGGAGAATCCCAGCGCTTTCAAGGTCATAGCAATCGCTGTAGATTGGATATCCTTATTGTCATTGTAACCTAGATTAAAGTCTCCTAGCACTATTGTTTGGGATGTATTTTTTAGGTTATTGGACAGGGATGTCGAGATGTCCTCAGCGAAGGTTCCGATAGGACCTGGTGGTCTATAGATGAGGATGATGTTTAGGGCTTGGGAGTTAGCGATGGCTATTTTGACCTTGAGGCATTCCCAGGATTTCATAGTGGTGGTTGTGATAATTCTCATGTCTAGGCTGATTTTAGCTATGATTGCTATGCCTCCACCTCGGGAGGTGAGTCTGTCCGCTCGTAGAATTGTATAGTTATCCGGGACTTCTAATGATAGGGCAGGGCCTGCCGCATCATGTAGGCAGGATTCTGAGATGGCCAGGAAGTCTAGGTTGTCTGTAAGAATGATGTCTGATATCTCTGTAGCGTGTGCGACTAGAGACCTGGCGTTTATAAGCGCTCCTTTGAGATAAGGTTTGTGGCCTTCTAAGTTAGGGCAAGTCGTGTTATGACTATCTTTGGCTGTCTGTTTGGTGCCGTTTATTATAGGTCTTTTGGGCTTGGACTGTTTCCTGGTGGGTTCTGCAGTAACCTTCAAGGGTAACTGTGTTTTTTTTTGGAGATTTAGTAGTTCAACTTTTTTGGCTGGTGGCTGATGCAATTTGGACAGGCGAGCGTGTAGTCTTATGTTTCTGTCTACAGTATTACATGGCCTTTGTAGAGTAGTGCTGTCTAGATAATGGTTCATTTCAAGTCCTGTATTGGGTTGTTGTCTGTCAAGCATGATAGGGTAGGTAAGATGGGTGGGATAGGACGTGGTGCAAAGACTCAAAGTGTTAGCTTTGGTGCTCAAGTTAAGTGATTGTACTCCTAGTATGATGGAGAAGTAATATACAATGGTAGCCAGGGTGACCTGTAGGCAAGACCCAGGGTGTACATGCTAAGTGACTGAGTAGAGGCCAGTTAGGTGCAGTTTCAGTTGCAATTTGAAATGGCTAAGAACAGGCAGGCTAGATGCGACTATCAGGCTAGGTGCAGTTTTAGGCTAGGTGCAGTTTTAGTAGTAGAATACAGTTTGAGATGGCTAAGTACAGGCAGGCTGGAGGCTAGGTGCAGTTTTAGTAGTTAGGATACAATTTGAAATGGCTAAGTACAGGCAGGCTAGGTACGACTATCAGGCTAGGTGCCGTTTTAGTAGTTAGGATACAATTTGAAATGGCTAAGTACAGGCAGGCTAGGTATGAGTATCAGACTAGGTGCAGTGTTAGTAGTTAGGATATAATTTGAAATGGCTAAGTACAGGCAGGCTAGGTATGACTATCAGGCTAGGTGCCGTTTTAGTAGTTAGGATACAATTTGAAATGGCTAAGTACAGGCAGGATAGGTATGACTATCAGACTAGGTGCAGTTTTAGTAGTTATAATACAATTTGAGATGGCTAAGTACAGGCAGGCTAGATGCGCCTATCAGGCTAGGTGCAGTTTAATAGTTAGAATACAATTTGAAATAGCTAAGCACAGGCAGGCTAGGTGCAACTATCAGGTTGGGCGAAATATCAGATAGCAAGACATAGATAGGTTAGGTCCAGTTAATGGGCTGGGTGCAATTGGTAAGTCAGGGTGCAGATAGACCAAAATTGTGCTATTAGGCTATAAGTAATTTCAGAAGTCACAGTATGGGCAGCAATTTCAATTAGCAAGCTGACATAGGCAGACATTGCGTGAATAATCAGCAGTATACGATCTAGTAGTCAGAGGCATAGTGACATGTAGCGGTATGTATTATCGATAGTCCATATACTTGAATAGCAGCCGGGAAATATGGTCACTGAGAGTGGCTGTGTAATGAGGTAGTAATCTGGTGCGCAGTTAGACAGTACCTTAAGTTTCTAACTTGAATTAGTACATCTATGTTAATCAAATCACCCCTTACGGCTGTCTACTTGCTCACTGAATCTACCAGAGCCAATATCCAGACTCTTTTGATAGTGACAGGTTCTTGGGTCATAAAAGGGGTATTTTGACTGAAATAATTACTGTTAGTCTCAATGTCAGTGCCCAACTGATATCCTGGATCACCCCATTCCTCTCCTGTCATTCACTCTTTTATCTATCTATCTATCTATCTATCTATCTATCTATCTATCTATCTATCTATCTATCTATCTATCTATCTATCTATCTATCTATCTATCTATCTAGCTATCTATATTTGTTTTTATATAGCGCTGATTCGCCCAAAGGCCTCAGAGCATGCACAGAGACAGACAGACATGTATACAAAGAATAGGACCACAGAATGTCATTTTCCAGGATGCCGGCAAAAAAGAGCAGCAGGTTACTCTGCTCCATCATGAAACAGCCAGGTCTTAAGCTGCTTTTTAAATATATTGAGGGATCCACCATTTTTTAATGCGAGAGGAGGGAGTTCCACACCATGGGGGACCAAAAAAAGAAGTTGATACTGCCAATTCTTTTTAAAAATTAATGGGGTTGCAGGAAATCATAGTTGTTGTTCAATCGCAGATTATTCAAGGGACACTTTCTAGTCAAATGCCCTTTTTCTCCTTTAGAGAAGCAAACAATTAGAAAATGTTTAGGGGCTCTAGTTTCTTCCACCTTTAGGGGTTCCCTTTTTTTTTTCATCATCAGTTTTTTTCTTTCCTCCCTTCCTGATTTCCAGGTCACCATATTAGTGTGTTTTGGATATCCTTCATTACATGTTTCCATATCCTGGACCTTTGTTTTGTGATGGAAAGAACTTTGGGGTCCTGATTATATTTCCCTCTTCCTTTCATCTGCCACAGATGTTTATTGGCTTCTGCATGATTCAGAGCAGTTTCTGTTGCTAGGTCCATTGTAGGCTTGTTCATTTATAGAACAGGCCTTTGGAGAGATGGAGGTAGGCTATTAACAAGTTGTTCCAATGTCAATGTTTCCAGCACACCTGGGAGGGTTTTCTGCCTTAGCCATAATGATAAGGTGTTCTGATTTCTGGCCCTTAACTCAATATTAGTTTCATCTGGATTAATATAATTCTCTGCAACGTGTTTCCGTAAACATTTTTACATCTGTCCTACTCTCGGTAACAGGCCCGTTTGATCTCAATGTAGTATGTAAGTCCCAATGGGTGGAGGGTCTGGTAAGATGACTGTAGGTACCCTTTTAATAAGGGTGCTAGATAACATGTTTTTAACTTATCCCCCAGGGGAACTGTTGGGCCAGTCTTTCAAAAATTAGGAAGACGCTACCTAAAGCTTCTCCTTCTCTGTATGGCTGCAAGATTCAATGTGGGAGAATGGGTTTTTGTTGGGCTGCTTGTACCCTAGCAATACCCTACTTAAACTTGGCCTCTGATTTTACCTGGTGGGTCACAAGACATTCTAGCAGAGCCCCTTTAAGGTACTTAAGGTGGGGACGGGAGTATGAAAGATTTCCAGTTAGATTCAACCTAATTGAGCTCTTTGACAGTATGTTGGAAAAACAAGGCTTGTGTGACCAAAAAATGAAGATGTCTTCTTCCCACTTACGAGTGATTTCTTCAATCTCTAGGGGCCTTCAGGGTTTTCTCATCTCTTGTGCTCTCCCCTTTGGAATCTGGCCCAGAACTGCTAGATCAGGAATGGACTTGTATTGGCTCCCTAGAGGTTATATGTGATGATTTCTTTAAGATAGGATTTGTACCTAGACATCTTAGTAATGGGAGGTTGTATCTTTTTGTTGTGTCCAACTGAATAATTGGACTGTGTAGCCCTTATAGGGTGTTTGCGTCTCTGTCTCCATTTGGGTCCCACAGCCTATTGTACAATGGTGGGCTTCCCTGCTATCATATCGGCCCCCAGACCCTGTTTTTCTCCTTCTGCAGGACCCCTACCCCTGCTTCACCTGTTGTCAACTTAGGCAGCCGTTGTATATTCTCTTGCCATGTACTATCCAACATAGTTCTACTCCCGATGTTTGTAACAACTTATATAATTCCTCTGTTAGCCCCTTTTGCTTTTCTGAATATATTTATGAGGCTTTACAGAAGTGATTTACAAAGTTTGTATCAAGTTGCATAATTCCTCTGCTATCCCATTTCAATCTTCTGCGTGTATTTATCTGCTTAGCAAAGTTTGCAAGGATTGTATAATTCCTCTTTCATCCCCTTTTGCTCTTAGGGATATATTTATGAGGCTTTACAATGTCTTCAGCTATTTCAGTGCTCCACTAACTGGTCCGACCCATTCCCTACCTTTGGGGAGTCTGGGGGCGTTCGCCGGTCTCCTCTGGAGGTTGAGCGGAGCTTTGGTGTCGCTGCTGTGCTCAGCGTTCTCTCTCACACATCTCTGCAGCTCCAGACTGCTCCAGACTCTGGCTGCTAGCATCCCTGTTCAGGGTCTGCTTTCGCCTGTCGGGCTTCTTTTCTCTCTACCACTGGCCAGGTTCGCCTTGCTTGGACTTATTGGAAAGTCATATCTCTCTACATGCCAGCTTCCAGCCTTAGGGTCTCCTGCCACAGAACGGGCATCTCATTCCATGCTCCTCCAATGATGGCTTGATGCCTCATTCAGTCCTTCTTCCTATTGAAAACTGTACCGCATTTGTTGGTTCTGTGGTTGGCATTTGCTTCTTTGTGCTATCTTCTTTGTCTCAGTGGTATGTTGAATTAAGTTTCGGTAAGTCTCCCTCTTCATCATCGTAGTATTGTGAATCAGACTCTCTACTCTACTATAACAGATAGAGGGCCAGGCAACCAGAGGGGCCTGATTGGGGTATGTGGAGAGTGGAGTATCAAAGGATTAAGTAAATACTGCTTTCTCCCAGTGCCATTGTCACTGGTTCCATGAAGGATTTCCCTAACCATGAAATCCACCCACTGAATATCAACCCCAGGGACATTATCGAGTAGTGGCCTCACCTCCTCTCCCCATGGAAATTTACTTCCAGCATGAAAGAAGTGAAAATGCCCTGCGATTCGCCACACTACTTTTTAGAAAGTGCATAGTTCTGAGTAAATATGGGGTCTTATAGAAGGTCTTTGATTAAATCTGCGTATTGAGTGCAGAAATTGGTGTATGATATTTTTTGGAAATATATCTCTGAGTGACTCAGAAGAGTAAAGGTTATGCAGTGAGTTCCAATGGAGCATCCTTTGGGGAATGGGTAGCCACATTGCACTTTTGAATTAGCAAGACATGGGGACAGAGATCAGTGGAACACAACTTCTTTATTCGACTGTGTCATCTATCTGACTTCCCCCTCCTCCCCACATCACTTCTCTTTTCCAATGTATGCCGCAAATGGGACCTCCTACCATGAAATGAGGGAGGATAGCTTAGAGGCAACGTGGTCGCCTTGGAAGCAAGATGACACAGAGCAGCACAGGTTCGATCCCCGGCTCTGTGCTTAGAAACCTCTGGGTATTAAGCGCTTTATAAATAACCTATCACACATCACACATGGAGGAAGGGTTTGGATTAAAGAACAGGACACTACCACCTCCACCCACTTTAAATTAACAGACCCTGATTACAACATCTCTTTATTTAGTCTTGAGGTCTGGTCCTCACTCTCTGTGGTCATTCCTCTCTCAGGTCACTATCCACCAGGGGTGACCGCTGTCAATTTCTTGCAGATGTCTCATCCTCCGATCCTTCTCCATCCCCTAAATAAAACCAATCTGATTCATTATGTATCTTCACAAACTCTTCTGGTGTATCATAACCCACTTGCTTCCTTCCAATTTTTGGAAGTGTGAGGAGTTTCTCATTATTTGTTGATCCGCATTTTCAGCTTTTATTAGCAACTACTTATTCTAAGATATTATCATTGGGTCAGTGAGAAAAGTAAGTGGCATGCTTGTGTTTCTATGGTTGGTAAACTAGTACTGTGCCGCCTATGGCTAGCGTTGACTCTTCCACAAGTCTTCTAGTGTTGGCATATCATTTCATTTTGGATTTCCTTCTTTCATGTTCTCATCCTCTGGATACTGCTCATCCTGGCCCACCACATGAGGTATCCGTGTGTGGATGTTTCTTCCAAATGTTACTCTTACGGACATTTCCCTTTGGTGCTGTGGAGAATATTCCAATATTTCCTCAAAAGTTCATACAGCAGCTCTTCAAGAGGCTTGCCAATTAAGCAAGTAATTTGTAGAGGCCTTTTCACATTTCCTGTTAACCGTTCAATAGTTTGTTAGCTTGGGGCCAAAACGGTGTCACCTATCAGTATTTGAAGCCCATTTATTCTGTGAAAACTCGAATTTCTTGGATGGCAAATGGGGGCCCATTATCTAATTTGACTGTGTTCGATATGCCGCAGGCCATGAACATCTTGTTTAGTGCTGTTATGACATGAGTGGCGGGAGTTGATGCATGCAACTATTCTGATTGGGGGAAACGTAAAAATTCATCCGTGGCCACCAGTAAGAAACATCCACCCCTTCACCAGCCCAGAAAAATCATTGGTGATGTCCTCCCAAACACCGGCTGGCAGCTCCATCATTCATAGTGATTCTTGTCTTGTGTGTGGGGTTATGACACAACACGTGGAGCATCGCTACAATGTCTCTTCTACCTGTGAGTTTAAATGAGAGAACCACACTTTCTGGCTCATCATGTGCTTTGTGGACATGTTCCTTTTAGAAGTAAGTCCTTTTGATAGTGCTATATTGTATAAGAGTTTGTCTGATGTAGAAGGTGGGAGTAAGCCCAAAAAGCAAGTCAACCGTGATGTAATAAATCCCAATATTCAAAGAACAGACAAAAGTGTGGTTTTTAGCATTTTACATACAGTGAAGTTATAACGGCCATCAAGACATCCTAACAAAACCGGTCACCTGAAACTGGTTGTATTCCATTGGAATATTATCAGGATTAAATTGGAGTCTGGGGTCCCTTCTTAACAATAACATGTAATGCTATATTAGAGACCAATAAAATAGCTGAAGAGTGGAGGAGTGCAATTATTGTCCCTATTTTTAAAAAGGGATGTAGACACTCCCCAAAACGCATAGACCCATCTCCCTCTAAAGAACAATCTTTAAACTGTTCAGGAAATGTGCATTGAACATGATTGAGGAATGGGTAATATCAAACACAATTCTTGCCCCGATCCAACAATGGTTTTGTCCATCACTGGGCACTATGGAGCAGTTCTATGTCCTTTCGTCGACACCCGTTTTTATGACTGGTGTTTTCTTGCTGGGTTTTTCCCAAAAAACTTAATCAAAATGTTGTATACATTATTTTTGGGGGGTTTCTTCCCCCAAAACCCCCTTGATCTAACTATTTGTTTTATTGCCAACCTCCTCCAACCCTTTATTTGTCCTTTCCCACCCCCCAGGTTTTTTGGAAAATACCCTGCGGCAAAACACCCGTCATAAAAATGGGTGTCGATGATAGGACGTGATACCTATCGAGCAAGGATTAAATCTACATAAAAAGTGTATCGGTATATCTGGCATTCATGGACCTAAGCACTACCTTTGATAAAGTAGATAGAAGCACGTTATGGTGGGTGCTTTGGTCCTATGATTGTTCAGATGGTATCCTGAATATTATGTTTGCTTTGCATACCAACAATGAGGCTTGTGTTAGATCTGGTAAGGAGGTCCATTGTACACCTCAATCCGAGTAGGTGTTATGCATGGCTGTGTTTTAGCCCATATTATTGTTTTCTTTTTACATGAATAGCCTTTATAAAGAATGATCTGCTTGTAAAGCCAATGTACCTAAAATAGGTGGCATGCTAATCACAGCTTTAGTTTATGCTAATTGCCGGTACCCCTGGGGCACTACAAAACCGGATCAAGAGGTATATTACCTTGATGGCAAATTGAAAACAAATGGCGATTTTAATTTGCCATCATTCCAATAGGAAGGTGACTTTTCCCAGATTGTGGTGCAATACTAACCCTATTTTAACAGTTAACGCCTCCTCAGTCCAAAGGGGGTATATGTCATTTTATTAAGAAAGACAATCAGCAACCGCTAAATATGATAAAGGCCTTGTATGTTGCCAGAACATGAGGAGTGGTTAAAAATGAGGCAATAGTGTGGGATTTTAGAGAACAAATGGCTATTGTGGCTAACTGTGGGATTCAGTCACTTCTTCCCACAGGTGAGCCTATTCTTGTGAGATTAGGGTGGTTGAGCCCGCTATGCAATATTCCCCCTACGGGTGGAAGAGAGCAGGATCTCACAGAGAGAGACGCACCGCTTGTGGATAAGGACTCCCATTACCAAAAGCAACTTCCTTTTTATCTCACACCAGAGATGAAGAAATAACTATCTATAACACCAGAATCCTTCTATATGTGTTAGTTCAGTACTTATCCCAAATAAAGTCTATTTGGCACTGAGACAAGTAAACATTAGAGTAGGAAAGAATGTACAGTTGCCTGACACTAAGAAACGAAGCCCAATGGAGTTTGGCCGAGCCTGACTCAAACACAAAGAAAGGACTATTCTTGGACTTGGGGAAGCCTCAGTCTGACCTCAAAAAAAATTTGGAAGATATAGGCAAACATTTAGAGAGACCTCTGTGTTTCAAAGAGGTTTTACAGATACTGAGAAGTTGGCCTGCTGTGTGTCAAGAAGAGCAGAGAGAAAGGTGTCTCTGAGGAACATCTGTGGACAGAGAGCTTACTGAGAGGCTTTGTCCTGAACAAGCAACCCTGGAGGTATTTGCTTGTAGGAATGAGCAAACAAAGAATGGAAAAACCTCTCCATACCAAGACCATTAAAGTGGTCGAACCATGAGAGGTGCCAATGAAAGAAGTAACCAAGTGAAGTGAAAGATACCTGCCGTACAGTAACCAGGAGGAGAATAGAGAAAGAAACCCTCTGCAAACTACTACCATAGGACGCAGTCTGGTACATGAAGGTATGATATGATATAAGTAATGTATAAGGCGACTGTACACAAGTGTTTCAAACTACCCTGAGAGGAAGCAGATAATATGAAGAACCAAGGAGAGACACCAAGCCGGTGACGCAAGCCCAAACCCAAAAAGGTAATGCGAAGAGTGTGAGAGCCATGAGAGGGGCAGCTGTGCCGATGGCTGTACCATAGCTGACATAAGAAGAGTGAACCTGACTATGGGACTCCTCATACTCATCCCAGTAGTAACAGAAGATTTAAGAAGAGTGAACATAACTATGGAAACCCCTCCGGTATCAGGCAATATTATCCCCACCAAGAATATCGCCATATATATGGTTGTTGGGAACAGCCATAGGCAATATTATTAGTTGGGATCATTTTTGGGGTAAATGGGAGCAGTGGGTGAGGGGGTGTCCCCTACTCCCTTTAAAATAATATGGGAGTTGCAGGGGTGTCCCCCGCAGGTTCAATTGGTTAAATTCACCGCAAAAATATGGCGACGTTCTTGTATGGCAATA
Source organism: Ambystoma mexicanum (assembly GCF_040938575.1). Taxonomy (NCBI): domain Eukaryota; kingdom Metazoa; phylum Chordata; class Amphibia; order Caudata; family Ambystomatidae; genus Ambystoma; species Ambystoma mexicanum. Next base: position 481,970,436 of record NC_090926.1, read on the forward strand.
TTTTTGCAGGGATATTAACACATGGAACCACCCCCCCTTCTCGTCCCAGTAATACTGAAAGTCATAAAGATATTGAAGATAGTCATGGGACTCCTCTTACTCATCCCATTAGTACTGGAGAAGGCAAGACCAGTGAAATGAATCCTTGTAAACATCCCACAGATCCCGAGGGGGAAGCACAGAGATGCAAGAATTTGTCTCATAAAAGAAGAAGCAATAATACCTAACGAGAAAAAGAGACTGTTCATTGACAGATACAAGATACATAAGAAGATACAGGTCAATATTTCAGAGAAGAAAACATGTATGGAAACCAAGAGGATTTCAAAATAGGATATGCACAATTTCTATGAAAGAACTGAATGATCAGGTGAAGAAAATGACTGGACACTATTTAAAGGTTACATATTGAAATGGAACACTTAATTTGGAAACACTTCTTTCCACCTAAGGAGAGGGAGTCATTATTCTGGTCTTTAGTTGCTTTGTGCTAGTGGTAGGGTCAGATTAGGTTAGTTTAGGGGCTGAGGCCAGACATTTGATTTTGGACTTCCACACTGATGACAAGCATCCTCGTTTTAGTAATGTTAGGTAGGGTGATTGTTAGATTAGGGAAAGTTAGGACTTTTCTCTTTATTTTGAATAAAGTACAGTAAAAACAGGGTGAACCCTGGTCTACCTCAACCTTCTGACATGCCACACTATTCAGCAAGAAGGGAATGTTTTTTTGAAGAAGGTGTTGGCATTACCAAGCTCTGCTCTGAACTACGCACACCATAATGATATAGGTTTAACCTAGATACAGTATGAGCTAGATTTTATGGATTAAGGTACTGGCAAATACAAAAGTCACAATAACTTATTATATTTTGAGAAGCCTGCTAACTATACCTGGGGTGGAGAACATTAAATGGCTGTATTTTTTTAAAGAAAAGTTAGTGAACATTAATGCCATGACCCATTTCAATAGCCCATCCCTATTAAACAAGTCAATGAGTCATGATCTCAAAGAAAGAGTCACAATTTGGGTCACTGACAAAAGAGAGACTATGAAAATGGTGGAACCAGCCAATATCTCCTTCTCTACCTGTGGTGTTCCCCAGGGATCTAACCTCTCGCCATGGCTTTTCAATCAATACCTGGCAACTCTCGCCTACTGCATTTCTATGTTCTGCTCAAATTCCCAGTGCTATGCTGATCACACCCAAGTCATTTTCAGACTTCCTTCAGCCACCTCCTCTCCTTCCCTCATCTCTGATTGCCTAATCGCCATTCAAAATTGGTGTGCTGCCAACGATCTTTGCTTAAATGCCAACAAGACTGAGATCCTCCTCATTGGTACACCTTCACCATCCTTTCTCCTCACTCTCTGGCCCCCTCCCTTGGCCCTCCTCCTGCCCCTACCTGCAAGGCTAAAAACCTCAGGGTCATCTTTGAATCCACAGTTTCCTTCTCCGCACACATCTCTGCTGTCTCTAAAAGTCAAACTTCTTACTACACCTCCTTAGGAGTACTCTGCCTTTCCTCTCCTTCCCTCAGAAGCTCACTATCTCGAAAGCTCTGGTTCTCTCTATGTTGGACTACTGTAACAGCCTCTTTCTAAATCTACCTGCCTCCACTCTCCACCCTCTACAACTAATCCAGAACAGGAATGCAAGAATTGTCCTTGGCCTCAAGCCCTGGGATTGTATCTCTCCAGCTCTGAAATCCCTTCATTGGCTCCCATCGGATACAAGTATTACATTTAAAACCCTTTGCCTTGTCCACAAGGCTTTCTGGGGCCTGGGTCCAAAATACCTTCAACTATCCCTCCATAAATACCTCCCCTCTCAAGCTCTTTGCTCCTCTACTTTGAAATCCCTCAGGGTCAGTCGTTGTTCAAAGAAACAAGCTGGGGTAGATATCTGTCTTTGGCTGGGGCCCCCCTTTGGAACAGCCTCCCTGTCTCCTTGAAACTTGAGGACAACCATCTACAGTTGTGGAAGCACCTCAAGACCTTCATCTTCACATCTGCCTTTGCCCATCTTCTCCCCTGCTGATTTGCTTTCTCTCTTCGCACTGTGCACCTGGCAAACCTCTGTCCTTCGGGCCCAGGTATATGCTCACCCAGCCACCCTCCTGCACTGCCTCCGGACCACCTCTTGCACTGGGGCATGTATCTGTACCCATACAGCCCCCCACCCACTCTTCTTCTGCACTTATCAAATACACCCTATCTGACTAACCTAGCACTTTGCCACTTGCCGGCTGCACTACCACTGTTTATCACCTTTATTTATTTATTTACTTATTTATGTATTTATTTATTTAGTTTACTTATTATCATTTATTCTGTTCTATCCTCTGTTCCGCACTTTCCAATTTCTCTTCCCTTGCATGCACTTTCCCCCTTTCCCTTCCCCATGCACTTGCGCATTCTCAATGTCACTGGGCCTAGTAAGATCGTTGTTTTTGTTCTCCCCTGTTCCCCTGCCTTTGACTGGTCATGCTCTGAAATACTTGTGTGCGAGAGCGATATAAATAAAATATCATTTCATTTCATATTTGTTTCATGATACTAGCTACTAATAAAATAAAAGATTACTTGGTTTGAAACAATAGTAAATACCTGAGGTTTCTGATTACAAGGGCTTGTTTGAATTCTTTAACGCTGTGCAAAGTTTTATCTAATAGGTCAGGACTGAGCATTCAGCCTGGGCGCTTGTGTGTGATGCAGAATTGTAGGACTTACCACATTTCCTCTTCTTTTGCCCCATGTATGCAATGTTGGGAAGCAATAGTTTTAAGCAGTATTGTCCTTCACTTTAATTTCTATTAAGTGTGGTTATATACATCTGAATAAAGCATTTCTGAAGGTACAGCGCTCGTTCGTCCCTGATCAAAAATATATTCTGTATGTTATTTTGTGTCTCTACCATCTCCTTTTGCACCATTTTCTTCACATGTTTCCAGTGCCATGTCCTCGGGCACTCAGTGATAATGTGGAAAGCAGGACCACACTCTGACTCTTATAGTAACACCAGCCGATCCAGGCTGTTTGATGTCGCCTGGTGTACCATGTAATTAATGTACCTGTCAGCAAATGATGGGGTGGTGTTTGCAGATTCCACAGGGTGGCATGAGAGGTAATCATCAGGGTTTTCCTCTTTCCCTGGACTGTGTATTATGTCAAACACACGGGGTCCCATTATGAGGTCAGGAAACAAAAGTGCCAGTAAGCTTACCTTGACTGTTGTTTCCGGATTGGCATACTACAGGTCTGCCTGCCGAAGCCGCCGTAACCAACAGGTCTGACCCTGCTGGGTACAGTGCCCACAGTAGGCAGACAGTCATGGAAGCACCTGCACCGTTAGTAACCGTGCCAGTGCTTCCGTGGTTCCCACTCCCATAGAGTCCTGTTTGACTCTATGGCAATGGGGACTTAAAATGTTGCCGGTGCCTTACTTTCCAGGCCGCCGGGGTTGTAATCCCCCGGTGGAACCGGGAAGTCAGGCGCACTAAATAATTACGGGTCCGGCGTTAACCTGCCACTATCACCGGCACGGTTACCGCCAGACCTGTTATGAGCCCCATAGTCCTGTAGCCTTTGACCCCACCTTGCTATGCTCAGGGGTATCCTTGCCTCAGGGTTCCCATAAATGGATGAGTGCCTGGTGATCAGTCACTATCGTGAATCTCTTCCCATACAAAAAGAGGTGAAAGTATTTGCAAATCCTTACCACTGTCAGCCCTCTGTTTCTGCCTGAAAATATACCTGATCTCTAGTGGAGAGGCTCCTGCGGACATATTATACAAACAGTTGCTGATGAGGTACGTCCCGGTCAAATTGAGCCAGAATTGCCCTGAGCCCTATCAGGCTTGCCTCCACTGTCAGTTCTGTGCACCTGTCAGAGTCAAAGTAGGCCATATTTTCCGCCGCTGTGATCCTATGACATATGATTTCAGACGCCTCCTGACGATCCTTTGACTGAAATATGACATGTTTAAGTATCTCATGCAAGAGCTCAATAGACATAGGAAGGACCGTAGGTTTGACACGTTTGCGGGTTGTGGTGTGTTGGTTAGTGCAGCCACCTTCTCAGGGTGCGGCTTCATGCACTATTCTGAAAAGATGTGTCTGAGAAACTTAATTGTCTGCATCCTAAATTCGCACTTGTCTTTGTTCAGCGTGAGGTCGGCTGCTTCTACTTGGCTGCTTCTAGTGCCATGCTGTGGGGCTAGTCAAACATGTCGGAGCTACAATTAATGGAAAATGATTGTTGTAAAAAGCTCTCGGGTCACCCGAGATATGCAGCTAACAGCGCATATGGAACTTGGTATAGGGTTCCTTGAGTACGAATGCGCATGGCTCCAACATTACATTGGCTGCGTATATGGTCTAACCCAAAGGTGGGTCTTACTCAGTTTATTATTACAGAGCTTTTAAATCGAGATGGCCCAATGAATATCCCCTGTTTCACTATATTAGGTCTAGCATAACACATATAAATGCACTTGCACTTTTTTCCCCACCAGTTTTACTGAACAATGTCCAAAAAGATTTGTATAAAAGTTATTTCACTACATGAATTAAAGATCAAAGGGAATCCAGGGAATTCTTAACACATGATAATAGGGAACACGAAATAATTAGTACTTTTGATTCACTACATCCATATCTATTTTTGAATCATAAGAAAAATGATGGATGGTTAATTACTAGAGCTTTGTTCTAAAAGTAAACACTGCAAAATGGCGAGGATATTCGTGCATACTAGCTGCCCACTATGTAATGAAGCTGTGGAAGATTGAATGCACTTTGTCTGTATTCCTATTCAAACATTAGAACATGTACAATAATTCCGTTCTTAAGACAAAAGCAATTTGATAATTGCATTGTACTATCTTCTTTGGGCTAATTTGGCATAGGTTGCATGGGAATTTCTTTCATATCTCAAAAGAACGACTAAAGTCAGAGAAGAACATGTGAACAGTGTTCTTTGTTATAGAAGAAACCTGAGGGAGTTTGACCTGAAGAGAATGTCAGTTTTAGGAACTTGTGTTTCTTTTTAGATGGATTTTAACTATTAGTTGGTGTATTTGGTATATCCATTGTATTATATTAATCTGATGCACGTGGATGCTATGAATTGTTTTAAATCGCTTTATGGATTTGTTTTTCTACAAATACATGCCTTTACGATAATGATGATAATTCATTACAAAGATGGTGCTATACCACGATTCTGGTTCCAGTTCTAGCTGGTGATACCCCTTGTTAAAGGCCAGCTTTGATAATTCCTTAGCCCCATTATTTAGGTGTATCATTTCCAGAAAGCGGGCGTCCTATGACGCTCTTTCTGGATGGTCTTGTTAGGGTGCCTCATGTCCACACATAACCTGATGGTCTCTGACTTTTTCTTGAGTACTGGGGTGATTGATGACACCCATGATGTTGGTCCCCATAGCAGGTTCTTTTATATCATGTTCAAATAATGTATGTAATTTGTCTTCCACCTGCATTGTATGCTCACAGTTATGCCATGGTAATGTTGTACAGTGGGCTGCATAGACATGTTGATGCGAAGATGCATTTGCTTGTTTTTTTAATTCCCCTAAGAATTCCTCTGTTATCCTCTTTCCATCTTCTGCATGTATTTATCTGCTTAGCAAAGTTTGCAAGGATTGTATAATTCTTCTTTCATCCCCTTTTGCTATTAGGGATATATTTATGAGGCTTTACAATTTCTTCAACTTTTTCATTGCCCCTCTAACTGGTCTGACCCATTCCCTACCTTTGGAGAGTCTGGGGGCGTTCTCCGGTCTCCTATCGAGGTTGAGCGGAGCTTTGGTGTCGCTGCTGTGCTCAGCGTTCTCTCTCACACAGCTTTGCAGCTCCAGACTGCTCCAGACTCTGGCTGCTAGCATCCCTGTTCACGGTCTGCTTTCGCCGGTTGGGCTTCTTTTCTCTCTACCACTGGCCAGGTTTGACTTGCTTGGACTTCTTGGAAAGTCATATCTCTCTAAATGCCAGCTTCCAGCCTTAGGGTCTCCTGCCACAGAACGGTCATCTCATTCCATGCTCCTCCAATGCAGGCTTGATGCCTCATTCAGTCCTTCCTATTGAAAACTGTATCGCGTGTGTTGGTTCTGCGGTTGGCATTTGCTTCCTTCGTCTCAGTGGTATGTTTAATTAAGTTTCAGTAAGTCTCCCTCTTCCTCATCCTAGTATTGTGAATCAGACTCTCTACTCTACTATAGAGGTACAGGCAACCAGAGGGGCCTGATTGGGATATGAGGAGGGTGGGGTATCAAAGGATTAAGTGAATACTGCATTGTCTTAGTGTCATTGTCACTGGTTCCATGAAGGGTTTCCCTCCCCATGAAATCCACCCACTGAATATCAACCCCAGGGAGATTATCGAGTAGTGGCCTCACCTCCTCGTCCCATGGAAAGTTACTTCCGGCATGGAAGCAGTGACAATACCCTGTGATTCGTCACAGTTCTTTTTAGCGAGTGCATCGTTCTCAGTAAATATGGGGTCTTAGAGAAGGTCTTGGATTGAATCTGCATATTGAGTGCAGAAATTGGTGTATGATATTCTTTTGGAAAGATATCTCTGAGTGACTCAAAAGAGTAAAGGTTATGCAGTGTGTTCCAATGGAGCATCCGTTGGGGCCTGGGTACCCACATTGAGCTTTTGAAAAAGCAAGACATGGGGACCGAGTCAGTGGAACACTACTTCTTTATTCAACTGTGTCATCTATCTGACTTCCGTAGAAGATATAATTGAATTGGAAAGGGTTGGCACTGCTGAGTATTCAAAGTAACTTCTTGAATTGAGATAATGTCAATCCGATATTTAGGGCACACCTTAAAACCCTGGCACAGGGTATAAGTAAACAATGAGCAAAAAGGATACAGAACATAATCTGAACCTAGGTGTGCTACCCCTCACTCTCCAAACGGAGTTGCTTCAACTTTGTGTAATTATAATATATAATTCCATCAATTTCAAAATCATCACTCTGTGATCAACTGTTAAAATCATGAAGATTGTTATCTTCTTTTTATTGCTGAGGGTTGGGCATCATGCACTCAATTAGCGCCATATAAGTTTGTTATGCCAATGCATTTCGGACACAGTCCGTCATCAGGGCTCTAGGCGCTCTCATTTATACTTTAACATAAACAATAAAACATAAAACATATGTGGAGTGGCGGCGAGTGGCAGTCGTGCAGTCTGTTACCCCTATTGCACTTCAGTCTTTCTTCAGTGGCTACCATACCGTGAGGCGTGCTTCCCAGCTCCTACTACAAAAACTCACCTCCTCCGCGGAGCGGACGCGGAGTGGCGGCGAGTGGCAGTCGTGCAGTCTGTTACCCCTATTGCACTTCAGTCTTTCTTCAGTGGCTACCATACCGTGAGGCGTGCTTCCCAGCTCCTACTACAAAAACTCACCTCCTCCGCGGAGCGGACGCGGAGTGGCGGCGAGTGGCAGTCGTGCAGTCTGTTACCCCTATTGCACTTCAGTCTTTCTTCAGTGGCTACCATACCGTGAGGCGTGCTTCCCAGCTCCTACTACAAAAACTCACCTCCTCCGCGGAGCGGACGCGGAGTGGCGGCGAGTGGCAGTCGTGCAGTCATGCCAGGCAAGCCTGGCAAGCCTGCAAAGACGCCCACTCTCCCGCAGATACAAACGGAGCTTCAAGAAGACGTGGGCCGTCGCTTAAGAAGCACTAACTCAAGCGCCAGTGCCAGGAAAAACACAGAGCAACCCACTTCAAACCTCCCTTTTGACATTGTCCAGCCTCAGGCTTACTTCACTTCAGACTCCAGGCTGAAAAGCCTATCGATGAGAGCAAGCGACACAACCTCCGCATCGGCAAATCCTCAACCTCCTCTAACCTATGGAAAACGTACATCAGACTCACCAGACTTATCCAGCATTTCGCGAACACCTTCGCCAGGGGCTCCCCCCCCTCAAGGAGAAGCGGAAGCTGGTAAGCGCGTCGACAGCCCAACAAGTCCGCGGCGTCCCTCGGAAACTCTAGGGCCTTCCACTCTCCTGCGTCCCGTGTCAGTTACGTCCGAAGCTCCGCCGTCCCCCGGAGGGGAGACGGCGTCGAGATCTCTGGACGGGCTGACTGATGACGCGGTGGACGCCGGACACCGGAGTGGAGGCGCAGTCACGATCAAGTCCGCCGACAACCAATCGAGGAGACGGGCCCAGGAGGAGGCGGTTACCTCCCCAGAAGGGGGCCAACAAGCCAACCCAACGACTCCAACGACACTCGAACCTGCGAGCATCTCGGCCACCCGGGAGGTCTACTCACAACAACTTCCGCCTGCTACCGTATTAACGGTATTAGCCCAGATTCATCAACCTACAAACTACGTTGCAAACGAAGACCCACTACTTCTACCCGTCGTCGAACCTACACCTTCACCATCCACCGCTGCTGACGAAATCCTTACCTCAACAAACCAGAAAAAAAGACCACGACCCACGGACGTTCCTTCTAAAAAAAACATAAAAACACAGGGAAAGAAACAGAAAAAGAAGACACCTAACCCACCAGTAAATCAAGGAGCTAACGACAACCTTGGAAAAGTAAACAAGACCTCCAACTCGAACCCAAGCAAAAACTTGAAAAAGGGAACAAAACAACTCCAACAACCACTGAAATTTTTAACGGATTTTTTCCGTAAGCATTCAAAGGCCTTTCAAGGCCTACGCCAAGATTTGACCGACGAGGAAATACTGGAAGCGACCATAGAAACCTCCCCCCCAAATAAACAACGTAGACTGTACCTTTCACCTAACATGCCTACCTCGTCCCAACCAACAGCGGTAGAACATCCTAGGCCACCCCCAACCAAAGAAAATGGGCTACATGTGGCATCATCACCAGTAACACTTGTTACTTTAAAACCCGACCTTCAATACTTAGGACCCACCACAACGGAAGGAGCCGCGACTATAACACAGCTTACACCCCGGCTGCTAAATAGCACCGACATTACCTCAGAATTACCAGTGTCAATCGAGGGCGACTCTGGTCCCTCATTCCCTACAGAGAGTAATTCAACATTACAAGACTCCATGCAGCCAGAAGGTGAGCCCCACGAGACTCTTCCAAACCACCCCATGACCAGCCTAAGCCCAACCATTATCGGTAAAAGCCTACTGGTCCATCGAACCCTACCAGAGGAAGGCCCAGGAAAGTACGACTTGATCCCCCACGTCGAGGAGCAAACATCGGGGAAAGTCCTAACGAAAAAGCCCTCGCCCTCGGGGAGGGAGGATTTCACTAGAACAACCAATTCCCCCCTTGGTTTTTCCCAGAGAACAAAGTTTCCTCAAACGTTCAAACCAAACCTTCTAAATGAGAGATCCTTGGACACTTTCTATTCTAATCTCAATACCTACAATAACCAAAGAAGACACTCATTAGATCACCCCTCCAGAACATCAAATACAAGAATCACGTCCACATACCCATCAACCCCTCTGGGTAACATCCCCTTCTCTCAAGACTCAATATCCTCAAAAGATCCCCCACCTAAAAAACTTGATATGTGTACTCTGATGTCGGCCTTGACAATCGCCCTCGCCCCTTTTACCAAACTTTATGAGACCATAGGAGACACCCTGAAAGACCAAATTTCAATAGAGTCAACCATGTCAACTAAATTGACTTTCCTTGAAGGGTACATAATGGCCCTAGAACTGAAAAAAAACAGGAGGAGCCTCCAAAACCACAACATCCTATAACACCTAACGACGCAGGAAAGGCCACAGAAACAGAAGTGACCATGCGGTTACCCCACATACCACGAGAAGCGAAAGCGACCCAAACCGCTGTATTTATTGACTTAACAACGACCTTAAACTCACAAACAACGACAGAAAAAACCATAAAAGATCCTCCTGAGAGTACTATGAAACCGACGATCCCTCTGGTCCTAGAACCAATATTTCAAAACCAAGCACTTAGTAGGGCGAAACTTCCACCGCTGATAAAGGCCCTAGCAGCCCAACCGACCTCATTGTTAACACCGAAGGCTAACCAAAGACCGCCTCTCGTCGTAAATGCTCCTGGTAACCCCTCACCCAGAGGGGTCCAGGAGTTCCTAAACCAAGATGAGCTGATGAACATCACACAGCACCTAACAGAGGAATCTACACCTCTCTCAATGAAAGAAACTCCCACGTCTGATATAACCACGACCCAGGTTCAGCAACAAACCAGAACCAACCCAGAAGTCTCTGGATTAGAGTCTTCATCTTTAATTCCGAAGAACCGAAGAAGGTCCTTCACCAGGAAACAAGATGAAGAGAGTCAACATCATCTCCACCATATTAATTACAGCACAAAGAAAAGATCTGCACCCCAAAAGCGAGAAGAACGACCTCGCTCCTATCACCGGCGGAACCGGAACGATTACCACGAAGAAACTATACACCTTTCTCGAGACGTCAGAAGACTACGATCTCGTCCACAAGGAGCTTCTAACATACCCCCTACAAACAATAAAACAACCAGAGCCTCACTGCAAAAAGATCCTCAGATTAGATGGATTCTGAAGCTGGAGCAAGTTCAATAAAACCATGACAGAGTCACTTTAAACAGAAGAACAGTCCTGGACCTCTTCAGCTACATCCCTAATTTGTGTGCGCTACAATCCGCGGACATCCGGTTAGTTGACCCAAGTCATAGTCACCACAAGGCGATTACCCATCTTTACATTTCATCCTCAACCACGAATAAAATCTTAAGAGCAGCAGTTGAAGATCTGCAAACCATGGGCTACGATCTAACCGAATCCACAAGGGAAATCAAAGCACTTAAAAACGTGGCAATAAAACCTACCACGAACAGCTCAAAGAGCAAAATCGTTTCAAAACACGCCCACCAATACCAACATCGCCTCACGAAAAGCGCTAGAGACATAGGAAGACCGAATGACTATATACACCGAACTGTCCGGAAAGAGCCTCCGACACTACTCACCAAACCAACTGGCTACTCGCGCCCATCAGGCGACCACTTCCAGGAAGCGTCGTCCTTTTCAACACTCGAAAGAGCTAACAAGGAACATCGACAAACGACAGACCCAAGGAAAATCCAAAGGAAGATCCAAAACGAGACCTATTCAAATGTGGTCAAAACCAGGCCAGCTTCCACCCTGGAGACAATGTGGTCATGGCTACCTAAAGCCTTGAAGTCCCAGCGCCAAAAATAGCCACCAACGTGCGACAACAACTGTGACATGACCAACAACCTACATAGTCCGTCTTCCAACAGAATAAAATTATGCTCATGGAACACTAGAGGTTTCCACCACCTAAGCACCCAGAGCTCTATTGACTGGAACGAATATGACATCATCTGCTTACAAGAGACCTGGCTCCTTCAACCGCCGATCATCGACGGGTTTGAGACTAATATAGTCCCAGCCAAAAAAGGTCCAACAGGTAGGCCAACTGCTGGCCTTCTTGTCGCGATTCGAAGCGGCCGTGGCATAACGAATATAGAAAAGCTGAAAGAGACCCAGGACACGCTGATGATAAAGCTAAATTGGTCATTAGCTACAGAGAACACCTTAGCACACATAAAGCCGATGATCATCATTACTACATACTGGAACCCGGCCACGACAAGCACCTCAAAATTTATTAAGGAAATGGAACGTGACATCGACTGGATCCATCTAAACCACCAAGTCGACCACATACTTATATGTGGGGACCTCAACATCAGATGTCGCAAACATGATAATCCTCCTTCAGCCAAACTGAAAGATTTCTCCACCGACCAAAGGGCTTCCAAATGGCTAAAGTTGATGGAATCGAGAGCATTCTACAACCTCGACCACACCTTCCTCGATCCTACGAGGCTCCCAACATGGGAAAGAGCTAACTCCAAATCCACAATAGACCACATATTCGTCTCTCGGCCACTACTAAACCTGGTAACTACATTCAATGTGATAAGAACAGAAGAGAGTGACCATAACCTCCTAGAAACCACCTGGAACTCAGTAGTGCCAACCAAGATCGCGATGCTCAACAACATCGCCGTAGCATCGCAAGGCACAAGACTGAAAATGACTGAAAAAGCTGTTAACTCATTAACAACAGCATATAAAGACCTAACTTCGCAAAACCAGCTGCCGCCGACTGATTACACTCCTCTGCTGACAGCTTTTAGAATTCCACGTGGAAAGAACAGGGAGAACCGCCCACAGCGGACGCATACATTTGACAAACTAGTCCAAGAGAAAAAGAGAGAGCTAAGAAGATCTAAAAGACTCGCTCTGACACTCGAACAACCCTTCGCACCAGCTGCCACCCGAACAGCTGTTAAAACTTACAAAAACTGGCTGAGAAGCCACCGACACAATCTTCTCCAACAAGACGCGGAAAACATCCTCAGGGCAATAAACGGCAATTACGCCAGAGACTTCTGGACGCTTATCCATTCTGCCACCCCAGGAGCCCCGCCCGACCAACTAAATGGAATTGTGGCTGCTACATGGGAGACCCACTTCGAAGCCTTATTCAAAGAACCGAAGTCCACCGAGGTTAAACCATCCGAATCCACCTCAGAGTGGATCAACATCAGCGATCAGGATGAAATTCAAACTCAGATAAGAAAACTAAAACCGTCCCGTGCACCAGGACCGGACGGGATAACAAACGTCGATCTGAAAACTTACCCGGAGGCGTGGTCCCAACTCCTGAGCACTATTTTTGCTCGCTGCGCAGTTTCCAGATCAATACCTCCGTCATGGACCCGGGCGAACATAGTTCCTATCTACAAAAAGGGTAATAGAGCTGACCCGACTAACTTTCGCCCGATAGCCCTTCTGGACTCAATAGGCAAACTGTTCGGATCCCTCCTTTTGCAACACTTCCTTAGGTGGGCAACCAACGCCCCCTGTCAAGACCATCTCCAAACCGGATTTAAGAAGAACCTGGGAACCAACGCAAATATCCTGATATTGCACATACTGAAAAACAAGATCCTCCAAGGTAAACCTAATCTATACATTGTGTTCGTCGACCTAACACAGGCCTTCAACAAAGTGGATCGCTCCAGACTATGGCAGAAACTAACAAACTGGAAATGTCCAGCTGAGATCTTGAACCTGATTAAAGCCCTATACTCAGGCACGTCAATGAGAGTGAGGTTAAACCAGCAAGGGTCCCTCTCGGGCGAGATAAAAACACTTAGAGGTGTCAAGCAAGGCTGCCCGCTTGCTCCGGCGCTGTTCTGGACTTATCTAGGGGACTTTCAAGTCTCCGAAAAACAAATTCGCTCTTTCCCTCCAAAGCTGGGTGGAACCCAGATCAGCCGCCTCCTGTATGCCGATGACTTGATCCTGCTAGACCACACTCCCATAGGACTTCAACGACAACTAAATAACCTCCAAAGGTACATGGCGGAAAACAACTTAGAAATTAACGAGTCCAAAACAAAAATGATGAGTCTCCAAAAACCATCAAAGAGAGGGCAAAAGATCAATCTTCGTCTCTGCAAAACTCAAATCGAAACAGTTAACAGCTTCAAGTACCTGGGAGTCATGCTAGACAGCTCTGCGAAAGATAAAGCAATGCAAGAATCCCTCTTCGACAAAGTCAAAAACGTATCCAACCAGGGTAAGGCAATCGACCTCAAACTTGGTCGTTACTCCATAATTCCAGTTAGAGACTTCTACAAAAAGAAGGTGATCCCCTCGATCACTTATGGATCAGACGCCATGCCCAATCTTCCCGCAGAGCTTTGGCCAAAACTGGAAGCCTTATTCTGGAGGAAAATCTTTTGCCTCCCGAAATCGACACCGATGGCACCACTCAGGAGAGAACTTGGCCTCCTATCTCTGGGAACCATGGTCGCGTTGAACAGTATCCTACTCTACAGGAAATGCATTATGCCAGGAGCGCCATATGCCTACCGTTTAATAAACCAAGAACTCGAATCGAAATCTTGTAACGTCCTTTCAAAATGGGAATCAAACATGCTTGCCCTTCTACATTCAGCAGAAAGCAGCAAGGAAGAGCTGAAATCCAACCCAGTAAAAGCTTCTAAAAAAATCAAAGAGTGGGACTGGATCCAAACCGCAGAAATTGCAAATAAATACAAACTCACCAGCCACCTTCCTCCTTTCTTCAAGAAACAGGATACACTGCAAACCTACCTTAAACTTTTCCCAAGCAGAGCAGCCCGTCTCTTCTTTTTGAAAATTCGATTAAATCTTCTAGAGACAAACGAAATTCTGGCAATCAGAGGATTATCGACCACAAATCGATGCCGTCACTGCAAATCCACCACAGAAAAAGAAACGATTCGCCATCTTCTGCTGAACTGCCCCAAGACACGAGAAATCTGTCGCATCTACCTGAAGAACAACATCTCAGACTTTGCATCACTGGACGAGGAAAACTGCTGGAACAAGCTGATTGCAGGCGACAAACCAGGCTGGGCACTAGCCACGGTAAACATTATGCAATACATCATAAACTCGACGCGTCCCTTATATGCATAGACGACCGCTTTTCTTCGGTCGCCTTCGTCGCCAAAGGTCTGATCTAATCCAGGCCTCACTCCTGCTTCTTCTGCGGGCCTTGAACCACGCGCCACTACGCTGTGCGCCCCTACATACAGCCGCCTGTTCCTTCTTTTGATATAGGAGGGTCGACCGCTTTTTCTCTTGCCTACAATCAAAAATGTTCAACTACTCGAACGGCCCACTGGCCTTTTCCTTCGTTTTGTAAAAAATCTGAAGAGATTAAATTACAAAAAAAAAAAAAAAAACCTAAAACATCGGCATATTTTTAGACCAAAATGAACAACATGTCATTAATGTCAATAATGACCAATAATCATGTGTATATCGTTTTGTCACCACCAATCAATTGGATTGCCATAGTACATTTTTGTATATCACGGTTGTTTTTTTCATAGATTAATCGTAATGCATGAATTCAAATATTCAATTTAGTGCAGCAATTATTATAAATTGAGTCCGATTATATTATATCAAAAGATAAAAATCAGGTCACATACCATTGTTGCAGGTTTCATATTCCCCAGGTGTGTGTCATCGTAGGTAAGTAAAAAAATAATAATTAAATGCACGTGAGTGTTTAAATTGGGCATCTATTGCGTTTTCACTCATTGTTCAAAGCATATCAAGTACCTCTTAAGTGGTTATGCTAGCCTCTCTCCTTTCGTGATGCTCCATGATGCCTCAATTTCATATGTTCACGGTTGCCCTATAAAAAGTCATCGTGTTATGTTAGTGTGCCCCTCGTGTCTATTTATTCATTAATTATCATCCTTTGGACCCTTGCTTACCTGTATCGATTGTCAGCAACTTGCTTGTCCCGTATCGCGAAAACCCGTGTTCTCGCTGAACGCCGGTTTTCACTGTTTCGGTACGTTGCTATGCAACCCATGCGTGCGCCGATGCTTCACGGGCGCATACTTTCATTTTGTCATGCTAGCTGCGGGCCGGCTCTTCTATCAACAACACTCTATTAAAGTGACAGTATCATTAGTGCTGCTCTTCATCCGAGCGCAGTATCATTGTAGGCTCAATGTAACAATTATATTCAAAAGTTGTGTTTGATGGGTGACATTCAGATGCTATGTTTACATGGACGTCATTATTACAAAAATCTAAAGGTTGTGTGAATAAAGGATAGCAGACCCATGTTACTGGTTCTATGTGATAGTACCAAGTGCAAATGCCTCCTGAACAAAAATATCTGCAACAATTACAATGTCCACTAACTCAGGATGCCGAAGCAGGAATGCCATTCCTGCCTTGGGTCCCGCTCAAGAACGTGTTCTGAACGGGAATATTCCCTCGTCGTGGGCACTGCACAACTCGTTCAATCTCATCACCCTGTTGTGATGTACAGGTCCCCATTATGTTAAACATGGTGGGTATCATGAGAGTATGTGCGTAAATGTAAGTTGTACAAAAAACTCTGTGAAATTCTGTGTTCAATGTTCTTGTTGTATTATACTTGGACTGATTATCCTTTGTACTATATTACAGAAAACATGTGTAGTTTATTTCTTTTTTAATTCCACCAGGCTTCAATGAGTCCAGTCTATCTATCCAGTAGGATTCTCTTTGATTAAGTCTCTTCAAGACATCCTCATGTTTGTCTCTCGGTTTGATCACTTCTAGGACTTGAATACTGATCTGGTTAATATTATGTTTTTTATCTTCCCAATGTCTTGCTACTGTGGAATTTTTGTTGTTGGTGCATATATTAGATCTGTGTTCGTTCCATCTGAGTCAACCAGATCTTGTTGATTGTCCTACGTAGTATATACCACATGGGCATTTGATGGCATAGATTATATTCATTGTGTCGCAGGTTGCAAAGCTCCTTAGTTCAATTTTTTCTTCTGTACGTGGGTGATTTATGATATTTCCTTTAGTGACGAAATTGCAATTACTGCAGTGTAGGCACGGATATGTACCTGTCCTGGGGGTATAGTTTGTTGCATCTTGGGTCGTGTTTTTACCAGTCTGTCTCTCAAATTTCTGCTGCTCTTATATGCGAAAATGGGGTTGTCTTCAAATAAATGCTGTACTCTTGAATCATGCATTAATATCTGCCAGTTTTTAAGTAATGCTGTTTTTATTCTGTTTCTCTGCAGGGAATAGCACGATACAAATATCATTGGTGCTTCTGATTTCTTGGAGTTCCTATTATCTTGTGATTGGGATGTCAATTCTGTCAAGCGTTCTTTTGCTGATGTTATCTCTGTCTCCTTATATCCCCTGGCCAGAAACATCTTTCCCATTGTTTCAATCTCTTTCCCACAAAGGATGGGATGGCTGACAATCCGTTTCACTCGTCTCATTTGGCTATATGGTAAATTCCTGAGCAGGCTTGGCTGGTGAAAGCTAAGTCGATGTAGCAGGTTGTTACGGTCTGTCTCTTTGCGATACATGTTTGTTACATACCTTCCTTCACCAACAGATATTGCTACATCCAAGAAATGTATTTTTTCGGTGGAGGAACTTTCATGAGTGAATTGTATCCTTTGGTCAATGGTGTTGAGATATGAGAAGAATTGCTGTAGTTTGTCGTATGATCCAGTCCTTATCCCGAAGATATCATCTATATATCTTGTCCAAAGTGCTATCTCCCCATTCCAATTGGTGTGTGTTAATATGTGATCTTGTTCAAATTTGTACATGAAACAATTTGCATAGTTGGGGGCCATGTTTGCCCCCATTGATGTTCCTGATGTTTGGAGATAGAATGTATCTTTGTACTGTAGATAAGAGTTCTCTGCAATAAACTCCAGCAGGACCATGATGAATTCCTTTTGTTACTCTCATTTCTCCTTCCTCATTCATAAGAAACCATTCTATCACTTCCTGCCCCATATCATGGGGGATCGATGTATAAAGGCTCTTAACACCGATTGTAAACATGATTGAGTTCTGAATGTAGCCAATATCCTTCAGACGATTCAGGAAATGTGTGGTGTCTTTGGTATAAGTACAGGTTTTTTGTACTAGCGGTTGCAGGAAAAAGTCTGACAGGCCGATTCATGGAATAATTAGCGCGGCGCAAGTGGCCAAAAACGTGCGATTCGCAGTGGAATAGCGAAAATCGCAGTGGAATAGCGAAAATCGCAGTGGAATAGCGAAAATCGCACGAAAAGCAGCGCACATCGATTCATGGAAGGCCGTGCGCGAGAAAACCATCGGACGTGCGATAAGAAAGTGCGCGGCGCACGTTGGCGCACAGGCCATCTAACGGCATGCGCCAGGTCACAGCGAAAATCGCACAGTCCACAGCGAAAATCGCACATAGCGCGGCGCACGCAACAAAAGTAGGCGGAACACGGGGCGTAACACTCGGAATGGGGAACAACTTGCCAAAATGTGGGCGTCACGGGGGAAGCACAGGGTAAAAGTGCGCAGAACGCCCACACGCTCGCCTACAACACGTATTCATGGAATAGAATAGGTCAAAAAAGCGCACGCTCAAACCAGCGCACAGGCACAAACACGACCGCCACAAGAAAGCAGGCGGTAGCGTCTCAGCGGCTGTAAGAAATGTGCGCCAAAAGGTGCGCCAACAAATAGCACCCATATACTGCCATGATGAATGTCCTATACTGTGGCCCTCCAGGACAAATGACGTGCAAAGGGGTACCCACAAACACGGACACGCTGACAAAAAATACGTGTGCGCGGGAAGTCTCACATGCGATTTGGCCGGGTACGTGGATTTCAGGGGTGCGCGGGAAGGTCCACACGCGAATAGGCTGGGCGCGTGTATTTCAGGGGTGCGCGGGAAGTTCCACACGCGAATAGCCTGGGCGCGTGTATTTCAGGGGTGCGCGGGAATTTCCACACGCGAATAGGCTGGGCGCGTGTATTACAGGGGTGCGCGGGAAGTCCCACACGCGATTACAGCAGGGTACGTGTATTTCAGGGGTGCGCGGAATTTCCACACGCGAATAGCCTGGGCGCGTGTATTTCAGGGGTGCGCGGGAAGTCCCACACGCGATTACAGCAGGGTACGTGTATTTCAGGGGTGCGCGGGAAGTTCCACACGCGAATAGCCTGGGCGCGTGTATTTCAGGGGTGCGGGGAAGTTCCACACGCAAATAGGCTGGGTGCGTGTATTTCAGGGGTGCGCGGGAAGTTCCACACGCGAATAGCCTGGGCGCGTGTATTTCAGGGGTGCGCGGGAATTTCCACACGCGAATAGGCTGGGCGCGTGTATTACAGGGGTGCGCGGGAAGTCCCACACGCGATTACAGCAGGGTACGTGTATTTCAGGGGTGCGCAGGAATTTCCACACGCGAATAGCCTTGGCGCGTGTATTTCAGGGGTGCGCGGGAATTATCACACGCGATTTGGCTTGGTACGTGTATTACAGGGGTGCGTGCGAAGTTACACACGCGATTAGGCTGGGTGGGTCCTGTCACCCTCGACGGCCCCTGCAGGCAGCCCACAAAACAGGGGACTACCCTGCACACCTGCTCATGTCTCCCACCACCCCCACCCCCCCAGTCACCAGGGGCACCCTCCACCAGGCCCCCACTCATGTCTCCCACCACCCCCACCCCCCAGCAGTGCAGGGGCAGGCTCCACCAGGCCCCCACCCATGCCTCCCACCACCCCCACCCCCCTGCCACCAGGGGCACCCTCCACCAGGCCCCCACTCATGTCTCCCACCACCCCCACCCCCCAGCAGTGCAGGGGCAGCCTCCACCAGGCCCACACTCATGTCTCCCACCACCCCCACCCCCCCGCCACCAGGGGCACCCTCCACCAGGCCCCCACTCATGTCACCCACCACCCCCACCCCCCCAGTCACCAGGGGCACCCTCCACCAGGCCCCCACTCATGTCACCCACCACCCCCACCCCCCAGCAGTGCAGGGGCAGCCTCCACCAGGCCCACACTCATGTCTCCCACCACCCCCACCCCCCCGCCACCAGGGGCACCCTCCACCAGGCCCCCACTCATGTCACCCACCACCCCCACCCCCCCGCCACCAGGGGCACCCTCCACCAGGCCCCCACTCATGTCACCCACCACCCCCACCCCCCCAGTCACCAGGGGCACCCTCCACCAGGCCCCCACTCATGTCACCCACCACCCCCACCCCCCAGCAGTGCAGGGGCAGGCTCCACCAGGCCCCCACCCATGCCTCCCACCACCCCCACCCCCCCGCCACCAGGGGCACCCTCCACCAGGCCCCCACTCATGTCTCCCACCACCCCCACCCCCCAGCAGTGCAGGGGCAGGCTCCACCAGGCCCCCACCCATGCCTCCCACCACCCCCACCCCCCCGCCACCAGGGGCACCCTCCACCAGGCCCCCACTCATGTCTCCCACCACCCCCACCCCCCAGCAGTGCAGGGGCAGCCTCCACCAGGCCCACACTCATGTCTCCCACCACCCCCACCCCCCAGCAGTGCAGGGGCAGGCTCCACCAGGCCCCCACCCATGCCTCCCACCACCCCCACCCCCCCGCCACCAGGGGCACCCTCCACCAGGCCCCCACTCATGTCTCCCACCACCCCCACCCCCCAGCAGTGCAGGGGCAGCCTCCACCAGGCCCACACTCATGTCTCCCACCACCCCCACCCCCCCGCCACCAGGGGCACCCTCCACCAGGCCCCCACTCATGTCACCCACCACCCCCACCCCCCCAGTCACCAGGGGCACCCTCCACCAGGCCCCCACTCATGTCACCCACCACCCCCACCCCCCCGCCACCAGGGGCACCCTCCACCAGGCCCCCACTCATGTCACCCACCACCCCCACCCCCCCAGTCACCAGGGACACCCTCCACCAGGCCCACACTCATGTCTCCCACCACCCCACCCCCCAGCAGTGCAGGGGCAGGCTCCACCAGGCCCCCACCCATGCCTCCCACCACCCCCACCCCCCCGCCACCAGGGGCACCCTCCACCAGGCCCCCACTCATGTCTCCCACCACCCCCACCCCCCAGCAGTGCAGGGGCAGCCTCCACCAGGCCCACACTCATGTCTCCCACCACCCCCACACCCCCGCCACCAGGGGCACCCTCCACCAGGCCCCCACTCATGTCACCCACCACCCCCACCCCCCCGCCACCAGGGGCACCCTCCACCAGGCCCCCACTCATGTCACCCACCACCCCCACCCCCCCAGTCACCAGGGGCACCCTCCACCAGGCCCCCACTCATGTCACCCACCACCCCCACCCCCCCGCCACCAGGGGCACCCTCCACCAGGCCCCCACTCATGTCACCCACCACCCCCACCCCCCCAGTCACCAGGGGCACCCTCCACCAGGCCCACACTCATGTCTCCCACCACCCCCACCCCCCAGCAGTGCAGGGGCAGCCTCCACCAGGCCCACACTCATGCCTCCCACCACCCCCACCCCCCCAGTCACCAGGGGCACCCTCCACCAGGCCCCCAACCATGTCTCCCACCACCCCCACCCCCCACCATCCAGGGGCACCCTCCACCAGCCCCCACTCATGTCTCCCACCACCCCCACCCCCCAGCAGTGCAGGGGCAGCCTCCACCAGGCCCCCACCCATGTCTCCCACCACCCCCACCCCCCAGCAGTGCAGGGGCAGGCTCCACCAGGCCCCCACCCATGCCTCCCACCACCCCCACCCCCCCGCCACCAGGGGCACCCTCCACCAGGCCCCCACTCATGTCTCCCACCACCCCCACCCCCCAGCAGTGCAGGGGCAGCCTCCACCAGGCCCACACTCATGCCTCCCACCACCCCCACCCCCCAGCACTGTGGGGAACCTGCCAGCAGGCCCCCACACATGTCCCCCTGGCCCCAGGTCCTGACGATACACAATCATGGCAGTAATGGCCAGCATACCCAGCACAAACACCCAGGCAAGGAGTGCATCCACCCACATAGTGAATGCAATCACATGACACAACCCCAATGCCAAGCATGCAAAAGAACACATGTCCGTCACACACACATACACAATGGGTGCAAGTGAATGTCAAAACCCATATCATGACATGCAACAAACCAATGAGAAAATAACACAAGTGTAAGAAAATATAAAAAATGTATTAAATACCAAAAATAAGTGAAATTTTCAAACATACAACGATGTGGCTAAGTAAATAAATGGTCCATGTCCGAGAACAAAAGTGATAAACAAAAAAACAAAGGAAAAAAAAATTAAAATGAATTTGTCCAAAGCAATATCATGTAATAGGAAATTAATGAAAAACCATTACGTCATGGTGAAAACAATAAGAAATTAAAAAAATGTATCTCCCAAAAAAACAAACTATATACAGGAATGTTCCAGGGTCCATGAGCCCAACACCAAAAATGAAACCTACCACATATATGTACAAAAAAGTGGCCATTGTCCGAGCGGTCCAAAATAATAAAAATAAATAAAGGAAACCTAGCACTAACTAACTAAATAACTATATACAAAGGCAGCGGGCAAGTCCTGCGGCTCACTTGGTGATGTTGCTGGCCAGGGCATCATCGAACTCCATGTCGATGTCCTGGAGGCGGGACTCTGTCCTGGCCCCGAGGTCTCGCAGGGACAACCCCATGTCCACCTCAAACTCCCTGCGAGCTTCCTCGAGGCACTCAGCCCGCCTCAATGCCCGACGCATGGAGAACTCCGCCCTGACCATGGCGAGCCGCTCCTCTTCCGCCCGCTGCCGCTCCGCACCTATCCGCTGGCCAAACTCCTCCCACACGGAACACACCACCATCCCAGGGTTGCCCTGCCCTCCGGCCGATGCCTGCCCCTCTGATCTTGATGGCCCCGAGCCATGATGCCTCCCACGTCGAGCCCGCTGCTGCCTCCGACGCCACTGCCTCTGCCAGCACGACGGCATCCAGGCTGATGGAAACCACCGACGCCGTCGTGCACGTGCCCTGTCCGAGATGCCGTCACATCTTCCATCTGCTGGGGTCCACTTGCTGTGTTGTCCACCCCTGCTGGACCTCCGACTCCCAACTGTGGCAGGGATGGGATCCCCACCGAGCTGGCTGCATTGGTCGGGGCAGGTCCACAGGGGGCCCTGGTGGCATCTGGGCCGGAAGACGGCAAGGAGAACGACCGGTGGATAGCCTGCACAGAGGAGGAGAGGGCCGTCAGATTGGCCAACACATGCAGGAAACCCCCGAACATGGCCGATCCCAATTGGGCCACGTCGGCACGGTGCACTTCGTGATGACGTGCGTGCTCCTCCCGGGAAGCACGCACGTCATCACGAATCACAGCCATGCGCATCGCGACCCCAATCAGGACCTTCTCCACGCGGCCAGGGGTTACCACGTCCGCAGGTGGAGGGGAGTCAGGTGACATGGACATCCCCTCTACCTGCGGACGGGCCTGGGACGGGGCATCCCTGCTGGTGCATGGTGGTGCACTCACAGGGTCAGGGACAGTGACATGCACAGGCCCCTCCACGGTGACCTGTGCTGCCTCCTGCCCCTGGCCCTGGACTGCACCACTTGCACCAGCAGGGATGCTCCCACCAGGCCCCATGTGTGCACCAGTGTCGGCCTCCTCCTCCTCTGTGCAAACCACCAACCTGGATGGCTCCTCACCGTCTCCCGCCGTAGCAGGCCCCTGTGGGGGCTCACCCACCCCTTCCGCTGCAGCCGTGGGGGCATCCCCGCCGCCTTGCTCCACAGCGCCGTCTCCGCCCTCTTCTTCACTAGCCGCTGCGTAGAGGGAGACAAAGGACACAAGCATCAGGCTACTGTACAATGGTCCCCTAGACAGGAAGCAATAGCAGATGAGCACCACTGTCAAAGTACACTTCCATCATGTCCCTCCACAACACATGGGTCAGTCCAGGCAAAACACACACAGTAACAGGCATGGTGCACGCCATGGACATTTCCATGCATGTCCAATGGACTCTAGAAACATTCAATGATATGTAACTCACATGCATCATGGCTCATGCATATCACATGCACACACTTCACCTCAGTCACATCCATCTGGCCCCAAACACACCGAACACAGGCGAAACAAGGGTAAGTTGGGTGCGTCACTGAATCTGTGCATTGTCACACACATGTGTCATGCATCCATGGCATGCACAAGTCACAGACACGCAGGTCAGGCACACAGACATGGCTACCATATATGTACCTGGCATCAGCACCCATCCTTCACCCCCATCCATGTCCAGGTACAGAGACTGGCATGCTCTCATGTCCAAAATCTGCATAGGGCTCCCCATGCCGCATTTCAACACATGCAACAACCATGTGGGTCACACATCACTGGTCGCACATGCATTACCATGATGTCCCTGCACACATACATGCATACATGGCCCATGGCACACATACAGGCAAGTATCATAGAACCAGCACACCGCAACATGCCCTGTCTCACACAGTAATGCTTGGACACATACCGCTCAACTCCAGACGGGCCTCCCTCTCAAGGACCTGGGCGTGGAGCGCTGGGCGTACGCGTTCCAGGACCCTCTTCTGGATGGAACTCATGCGGCCCCGGCCCCCCTCCACGAGGCGCCGGGCCTTCACAAGGGTCCTGGACCTCAAGTCCTCCCAGCGCTTCTTGATCTTCTGGACGTTGCGGGTTGCCACCCCCTCCGCGTTGATGGCAACCACACAGTCGGCCCAGATCCTCTCCCGTCCTTCCTTGCTGGCGCGGGACGATCCAAAGAGGGCATCATACTGCCCCAGGACATGCTCCACCAGGACACCAACTTCGGTGGCAGTGAAGCTGGTGCCCCTCTGCCCCTCTGGCCTGGGGTTGCCACTGGTGCCAGATGTGGAAGTGCCCGACATGGCAACCCCAGAGGCAGGTGTGGGTGGGCAACTGGGTCCTGGGGCTGGGCTGTGGAGCGATGTAATCCCAGTTGGGAGTCTTCAGTTCCAGCAGGGGGGGACACAGCAACTGGACCCCTGCAGATGGCTGATGTGCAGGCACCAAATGGCAGGGCACGGTGGCAGCAGGCAGGCAGGCAGCAGCAGATAGCACGTGGGAGGCTGCTCGGGGCACTGGGGGGCAGTAACTCGGCCTTCTGGGCAGGAGCGTGGTGTTCCGTGTGTTTTCGGGTGGCCAGCTTGATACGGAGTGATTTGGCACGTGAAAATCCTGCACGTCAGCGTGAAATCCGAGGAAAGGCCCTTAGCGCGTAAGCGCGTCAGCACGCATACGCGATTCTATTGGACCAGAGTCCCTCAGCGCGTAAGCGCGTCTGACGTGACCCGCACGGGCGTTCCCCACTCAGCACGTGATGACGGAACACACGTGGAAATACTGCACGTCAGAGTGTCATCGCGTGATTGGCCTATGTACGTGTATTTCATTGCGTGTAATTGGACAAAAGTGCGCGTACACGCGATTGGCCTATGTACGTGTATTTAATGGGTGTGCGGCCACTTACACACGCAAGTACGTCAGCGAACCTGTATCCCGTGGTGCGTGTGAATTTCCACACGCTATTGGACTGGGAACTGGATTCCAGGGGTGCGCGGGTCACACGCTGTATCCCGTGGTGCGTGTGAATTTCCACACGCTATTGGACTGGGAACTGGATTCCAGGGGTGCGCGGGTCACACGCTGTATCCCGTGGTGCGTGTGAATTTCCACACGCTATTGGACTGGGAACTGGATTCCAGGGGTGCGCGGGTCACACGCTGTATCCCGTGGTGCGTGTGAATTTCCACACGCTATTGGACTGGGAACTGGATTCCAGGGGTGCGCGGGTCACACGCTCGCCTAGAACACGCGCAAAGCATAAAATTGCGGACTTTAACAATAACAAGCTCAGACGCCAGGATGAACATACCGTTCCTAGCAGCAGTGGCAGTGGGCTACCAAAGGAGGAGGAGGAGGATAGTCAGGGCCAGAATATTCACACCCAGAACCAGCCTTTTCGGGATGCCTGATGACCAGGTGTATGGGAGGTACAGGTTTCCACCACACATCATACTGGACCTGGTGACTGAGTGGGAGGATGACCTCACATCACCCACCCTGTGCTCCCAAGCACTCAGCCCCCTGGAGAAGGTCCTCAATGTACTGCACTTCTTAGCCACTGGATCATTTCAGCGGACAAGTGCCATAGTGGGTGGGGTGTCACAGGCCACCCAGTCACGCTGCCTACACCAGGTCTTGAACATCATGACTGCACGCCCATCAGTCCGCAGGCACATATACCTGCCCAGAACACCTGCAGAAAGGCATGCTGCCGCCCTGGATTTTTACGGAGTGGCACGATTCCCCAAAGTGCTAGGTGCCATCGACTGCACCCATGTGGCTCTACGTCCCCCCAGGGCATCAGAGCACATCTATAGGAACCGCAAGCACTGGCATTCCATCAACGTGCAGGTAGTATGTAATGCCAAGGGAATCATCACCTCAGTATATGCCAACTATCCCGGGTCCACCCACGACAGCTTCATTTACCGAATGTCCACCCTATGCCGGGACATAGATGCTGGGCGGCATGGCGATACATGGCTGCTTGGTGAGTATGTATGCCACTGCACATGCATGCATGTTGGATACTGAGCAAGGTCACAACCCCACCAATGATACCAATCACCACCTCCACAGGGGACAGTGCCTACCCTCTCAGCCCCCACATGATGACGCCAATTCGGAACCCCACCACGCCACCCCAGGTAAGATATAACACAGCCCACATTACAACCAGGGGCATAGTGGAGCGCACATTCGGAGTGCTAAAGTCACGCTTTCGCTCCCTTGACCGTTCTGGCGGGCAGCTGTTATACGCTCCCCCAGTAGTGTGCAGGATCATAGTGGCAGCATGTGTCCTGCACAACGTTGCAACACGCCGGGGCCTGGCCGTGGACATGGTGGTGGCCCCACATCCCCAACCACATGCACAGCCGCTGCGCATGGGAGGGGAAAGGGCACGGGGGGAGGCAGCCCGTACACAGCTAGTGGCTTATTACTTCACATAGAAATCACACCCCTGTGGAGTGCACACTGCCCTGGCACATTCCATCTGACAATCAATGATGACTCAACCTGACACTGATCCTGAATGTCTGGAGAATGAACCGGGGATACCATGTCAGCCTGAGATTGTTCACCTGGAAGTGTCACAATGTGTGCATCCCTACCCACACAGACACCACCAATGCAGTTTTGTGAAGTTACACATTGAAGCAGCTAAAATGAATACCCACTTGCAAAATGCAACAAGAGGACAGTGCCATGTCAGCCAACCCAACCCCAGCACCGCCACACGACACACCGTGCCATGTCATGCTAATTGCAGGTAAACAAAGTAATCCCCACAACATGACATCAGTCTCACTATGTACAGTGGCACTATTAGAAACCTGCAACACCTGAAATGCTCACAGCAATGCCGGACCAACAACATACTTGAGCACGTAGTACCATTAACATGACATCACAAATGTTACATATTGATAGTCTCACCACCTGGAAATGCCTGCACTCCCACCACTACCAACTGTGCAGTGTTGTCGCCATGTAGAGTTGTAGGTGCACTGCTGCCAACATGGTCCCCATCTCCAGACTAGAGGTCCTTGTGTGGACATGAGGAAGGGACCTGCAAATTGGGAGGTAGACACAGAAGAAGAGTTACAAATCAATGCAACATGCAGTGTACAACACAACAGCAATATGCACTATGAATGTATACACAGTATTGACTACAGACTGGCCACACAGCTCATGGGAGTCCAACGTCACTGTGTAATTCACTGTCACTTGGGCACACCCTTTGCAAGCCCATGGAAACGGGAAGCAGGAGGGGTGTGTGTGACTCAAACCCAAGCATCTGAACCAAATACATTACAAGCCTGCATGTGCCCAGCCACAATGCAGCGTATGCCCACAGGAACCACGGAAGCCAACAGATCGAAGCCAACAGATCGAAGCCAACACATCGAAGCCAACAGATCGAAGCCAACAGATCGAAGCCAACAGATCGAAGCCAACACATCGAAGCCAACAGATCGTCCCAAAAAAATTGGGAATAAAAGAAATCAAAATCAAAATAAAAATAAGAAACAATCAAAAATGGCCATTGATGGGCCCGGGGGGGTTGGGGAGGCCACCCAGGAGGTCCGAGGACAGGATGCACACCTGAACCCACCTGCGTGGATCCTGGGAAGATAAAACACCTCCATGGGCTCATGGCCCACACGGCTACCCTATTGTGGGAGTATCACTGCTGTCGCTATTATCACCCTGGGCAGCTGCATCCGGAGGTGGTTGCACTATGGGAGGCAGCCCACGCAAGGCCCTAGTCTGCTCCTCCATGGCTGCAAGCATGCGGGTGTGGTAGGTCTGGTTCTGGAGGATGAGTGTGCGGAGGTCCCCATGCAACAACTCACGGGATGCCCGGACCTCCACCCTCGTTGCCTGCATCTCAGCTGAGAGCGTACGGGTGAGACGCTCCAGCTGCTGTTCTGTCCTTTGGTGTGTTGAAGCCTCAAGCTCAACAAGAGTCGTCCTGAGGTGTAGGAGCTCCTGCCTCAGGGCTTCCCTGTGGCCGTGGGACTCAATGGAGATGGCCTCCTGCAGAGTCGCCAGTGCCGCCCGCCTGTCCCTGTTGGACCTCAACATGTCCTCCCTGTGTGACTGG
The DNA here is from genome assembly GCF_040938575.1 of Ambystoma mexicanum. NCBI lineage: Eukaryota > Metazoa > Chordata > Amphibia > Caudata > Ambystomatidae > Ambystoma > Ambystoma mexicanum. The sequence continues at coordinate 481,998,574 of NC_090926.1, forward strand.
CAGATGGAGTCGGTTGCCTGCTCTAGTCGCTCCATCAGCCTTTCTGGGGGGACAATGGAAGTGGCCACCCTATCCATGGCCTGAGCCATCATCTCGGATGATGCAGCCTGTTGGGTAGCCATACCGTAAATGGATTGCTCCCATGCGGTATTGCCGGGTGGCGTACGGCCACCACGTCGGCGGGCACCACACCTGTCTGGGGCAAGGCGAACTGCGCCTTGCTGTGCCGGCACTGCCTGAGGCTGCAGGACTCCATTCCCCCTCTGATCTGCTGGCCCAGGAACAGGATCAGATGTCGCGGAGTGTGACCCTGCATCCGTAACCACCGAAGGCGTAGCTGCCAACACTGACATCCCCATGGAGGGTACTGACCCTGGTGCAGGTGGGTGAGACAGAACAGAATCCCTCCCTGGAACACTCACCTGCGACGGCACGTAGGTCTCATCCGAATCAACACCTGAGTACAGCTCGGGGGAGGTGCAGCCAGAGACACCCCTTGAGAGCACGACCTGCAGCACTTGTGGGTTCTCCCCCACCACCACACCACGTCCCTCACTGGTGGTTGGTCGGCCCTGGGACACCTCCTGGGTCTGCACCATCTCCACAACCCCAGCAGTATCAGGTGCGTCTTCCCCTGCAAAGACATGAAAACAAAGAAATGGAAACAGGCATTAGCACCATGGCACACATTGAGGGCTGAGAAGCAAGAGAACCAGTACTTGATTGACACATGTCCCACATGACTAAAACCCTCCCATGCATGCACCCTCACTGCGTATGAAGTGCAGGCAAATGGCACACACTGATGACACCAAGATGGAAGATGAACAAATTTTCTGCATGCTGCCTGGCAGTGGCATCACACATTGGCCTGTGATTGGCAGGTGAAACACACATGCCATCACACAGATGGCATGTACCATTGCTATTGAGTGAAGATGGAGAGGAGGGCAGCACCTATTCATTCAGTCCAGTTCCCGCATGTAATAGCTTTTCTAATTCTAACAGGTCAGATTTTTCACCTGGAGCTGCCAGTCTGAAATGGTCAAATTGCACAGGGACATGTGTGTACAAATGATATCCAGGTAACAAAGTCACTCCACTTTACCATACCCATGTCAGACATGTGACTAGTGGACAGCGACATGCCTAGTGAAAGTGGTGGAATGCAAACAAACTGACTGAATGAACAGTGAAAAAGAAGCAAATATGTTGTGTCAAGGTGACACTTCAAGGGCAACTGGCGTGCAGTTGTGCTAGATGTCTACTGTTGGCAGAAGGGATACTGCTATGGCCAAATGCAGCTGCGCAGGAAGGATTGCATGAAGCACATGGCTGACCCATACGACTCAGGCGCACACACTCTCACCTGGCACCCGAACAGAAGCCCTCACACACACACCATGCACATGGATGACACACACATGCATGTGCACTCACCGGACAATGCCTCGTAATCAGCCAGATCTCCCACGCCTTGGATCTGTTCCTCCGTGACGTAGGTCCCAGCGACTGACTCATGTGGAGTGAGTTCCATGTCTACTACTGGAGACCCACCTCCTGTCACTAGAGTTGCGGCATGACTTGAGGCCAGCTTACTCTTTGCCCTGCGCTTTAGGTCATTCCAGCGCTTATAGCAATCATTGGCTGTGCGCCTCACGATTCCAAGGGCACTTACGATGTCCGCAACGGTCTGCCAGTGTGCCTGGCGTTGTGCAGGTGTGGTCTTGGATCCTGCAACAATGACCATCTCGTTGTCATGTCCGGACACATACTCGACAAGTGCATTCAGTTCGTCATCCGTGAAGCTGGGCTTCCTGGACGGGCCGGACTGTGTAGCCGTGTCTGGGGCATCAGCCTGTGCCGGACGAGCACTCTTCCTCTTCCGCTTGGAAGGTGGTGGTGATCCTGAGTGTCCTGCGCCGCTCTGGACACTAGGGGCAGGAGCCCTGGTGGACTCTATCAGGAGTGTGGGATTGCACACTCAGCATGGGAGTTGGTGCAGGCATTGGCTCTAGTGTGATGGTGTCAGGGGGAATGTCAGCAGCATGGACTAGGACCGACACTGTCCTGGCTGGGTGTGTGAGGGCTGGGGTGGATGGAGCCGCAGCTGCCCCTGCAGCCTCTCCGCCCTGCCTCCTTGGTGCAGCAGATGACCTTGCTGCCCCAGATCCACGTGGCATGATGGCATCAACGTGCACCAGCGCACGTGTCGTAGCCCTGCTGACCTGGAAGTCAGCCATGGAGTCAGCCAGGTCTGGTGCCACAATGGGCTGGTTCAACAAGGGCTGAGCATGGATGGTGTCAGCCACTTCAGCCTCAACGGGAGGGGGGGAGGGGGGGAGGGGGGCGGGGATGATGGGTGCCCTTGACTGGTCCTCCACACATGGGGGGACAGGCTCACCCTGCAAGTTACGACCACGTCCCCTACCGGATCCACCACGGCCACCACTTGTGGCTCTTCCACCTTTGCCACCCTTACGGAATCCTCGCCTCCCAGCCATGGCACTGATATTAATGTGCGTATGGGAGTGGCTGTAGACAATTGTCCTGGGCAATTGGGGGTCAAAGGGGTTGGGTACCAGATGGTAATTGTACCCTAGTGCTCTAGCACGGCTGATTGTAACCCCTGGGGAAAGATGACGGGTCACGCAACGCACAGGAGGCCCAAAAAAGGGAGATGACGTGCACGCAACCCCTCCTAGACCACGTGTGCAGAAAGAAAAACCTGCACTACGCTGTGGCACCCAGTAACACAAGAATGAACGTATGCGTGTCACACGCAGCCTAGAATGACCTCTGAAGGGGTAGGCTACACACGGGCAAGCACAGAAGTTGGATACGTGCGTGACTCACCGTCTGCCAGGTAAAAGAGCGTGAAAAATGAGCGCGTTTGGCTGGCTAAACCCCCGCCAAAAGAAGATGTGTACGCTGTCTGAGAAGACAGGACAACAGTAGAAGGGGACACTGTTTGAGGGAACAGGCCCAGGTAAACCAGTAAAAGAGAAAAAAGAGAAAAAGCTGTCAGAGGTAACAGGGAATACGAACTGGAAACGCTGTGAAGTAAATCGCGTGTGAAACGACAAGAAGTACAGAATTCACCCACTCGCTCTCCACGAAAAGCACGTACAAGGAAATGGTGTTCTACATGTACCTTATATACAGGCCCACACGTACAGCGTCACTTACGCGGCGTGTACGTTCACCAATCACACGCTTTGACACTGGGACGTGTCACGCAACAATTTCCTGCACGTGCAGGTGACTATAGGCGCGCATATGCTGTTGACGGGTTTACGCGCTAAGGGCCTTTGCTGACGTGTGGGATTTCACTCCCTATCAGGCTGTCCACGCGTTCACACACGAGAGACCACGCTCCTGGCCAGGAGGCCAAATTACTGCCCCCCAGAGCCCTGAGCACGCTCCCACCTGCCATCTGCTGCTGCCTGACTGCCTGCTGGCCACGTGCCCCACAGTGCTGGTGGGTGGGGGTGTTGGGAGACATGGGTGGGGGCCTGGTGGAGGGTGCCCCTGCACTGGTGGGGGTGGTGGGAGACATGGGTGGGGGCCTGGTGGAGAGTGCCCCTGGTGGCGGGGGGTGGGGGTGGTGGGAGACATGGGTGGGGGCCTGGTGGAGGCTGCCCCTGCACTGCTGGGGGTTGGGGGTGGTGGGAGGCATGGGTGGGGGCCTGGTGGAGGCTGCCCCTGCACTGCTGGGGGTTGGGGGTGGTGGGAGGCATGGGTGGGGGCCTGGTGGAGGCTGCCCCTGGTGGCGGGGGGGTGGGGGTGGTGGGAGACATGGGTGGGGGCCTGGTGGAGGCTGCCCCTGCACTGCTGGGGGTTGGGGGTGGTGGGAGGCATGGGTGGGGGCCTGGTGGAGGGTGCCCCTGGTGGCGGGGGGGTGGGGGTGGTGGGAGACATGGGTGGGGGCCTGGTGGAGGCTGCCCCTGCACTGCTGGGGGTTGGGGGTGGTGGGAGGCATGGGTGGGGGCCTGGTGGAGGCTGCCCCTGCACTGCTGGGGGTTGAGGGTGGTGGGAGGCATGGGTGGGGGCCTGGTGGAGGCTGCCCCTGCACTGCTGGGGGTTGGGGGTGGTGGGAGGCATGGGTGGGGGCCTGGTGGAGGCTGCCCCTGGTGGCGGGAGGGTGGGGGTGGTGGGAGACATGGGTGGGGGCCTGGTGGAGGCTGCCCCTGGTGGCGGGAGGGTGGGGGTGGTGGGAGACATGAGTGGGGGCCTGGTGGAGGCTGCCCCTGCACTGCTGGGGGGTGGGGGTGCAGGGGGACATGAGCAGGTGTGCAGGGTAGTCCCCTGTTTTGTAGGCTGCCTGCAGGGGCCGTGGAGGGTGTACAGGGAACACCTGTGAGGACCCACCCAGCCTAATCGCGTGTGACTTCCCATGCACCCCTGTAATACACGTACCCTGGCTAATCGCGTGTTAAACTTCCCGCGTACCCCTGTAATACACGTACCCTGGCCAATCGCGTGTTAAACTTCCCGCGTACCCCTGTAATACACGTACCCTGGCTAATCGCGTGTTAAACTTCCCGCGTACCCCTGTAATACACGTACCCTGGCCGATCGCGTGTTAAACTTCCCGCGTACCCCTGTAATACACGTACCCTGGCTAATCGCGTGTATAACTTCACGCGTACCCCTGATATGCACGTTACCCGCTTTGCGTTCCTTGTTTGGCAGCCCTGTAAACTGGTCCAAGGTTAGCGCAGCCCTTTGCGATGATTTAGCGATTTTGATGGCTTTTCCTTGCGCGAGGGCGTTCTTGGGGGCGTTACTGGCGCTGCTGCAGGGTCGCTGCGATACTCTGCGCCACGGCTGGTTTGGGAGCCTAAAATCCATGAATACGCTGTGCGCGGAAATCGGTTTTAGCGCACGTGCCTGGCGCAGTCAATCGCACGCGGACACTCTGCGCCAGCCGCTTGCGACACTTTTCTGCGAAATTCTATGAATTACCCTGTATATATTGACCAAGAGGTTGTAATAGACTGTCTATGCCTGACAGTATGGGTCTGCCAGGCAGTTGCGTAGCATGTTTGTGAACCTTAGGCAGTGTATAAAAGTTAGGTATACGTGGATGTTTATTCAATAAGAAAGCCTTAGTTCTGTCATTAATCCACTCCATTTCTTCTGCCTTATCAAGCAGTCTTTCCAGTTGTCGCATGATATCCATCGTTGGATCTCCTTCTAACTTCGCATAAGTATTAGTATCACTAAGTTGTCATTCGCATTCTCTATTATAATCTGTGCTGTCCATGATGACAAGAGCTCACCCTTTGTCTGCTGGTCTAATAGTGATTTTGTCATCTCTGAATAATTCTTTAAGTATATCTAATTCATTAGCCTTCAGGTTGCTATGTTTAGGACGCTTGCAGGAAATCTTCTTAAGGTCACTAAGAGTCTGTTTATGAAAGATCTCACTGGAGGGTATGTTGATAGGTGGTATAAAATTGCTTTTCGTTCTGAATTCTTTAAGTACTTGTTCTTTGGGATCTCTTTCGCCTGATGGTTCCAGTTAGTCGAAAAAAACTTTAAGTTTGAGTTTTCTTACTAGTTTGAAAAGGTCGATTTTGGTTTCAAACAACGTAGTACTATGTGTAGGCACAAAGCTCAAACCTTTTTGTAATACCTCCTTTTCAGTCTTATTCACTGTCCTTGAGGATAAGTTGATCACTAAGTCTTCTTTTGTTGTAGACGTGCTGCTCTCGTCTCTACTCTTGTGTCGCCTTTTGCCTCGTCTTGTCTTCTTCCTTCTCTGGGTCTTCCTAAAAAAGGTTGTCTCGATGTTGTTGCTCTGGCCGGTATTGGGAGGTTCTCTCTCTGTGGTAGTATTGATTCTCCTTCTGTTGCTCTACTTTGGGTCTCTCTATCCTCTGAGTCTGTGCTAGAGGAATTTTCTGTACTACTTCTATTCGGTTTTCTCTGCGATGGAGCCGTGTATCTGTCCATCCATGTGTAGACCTCTCCATTCAGGTAATCGTATGTGTCCCTTCTGAATTTTCTTACTTTCTTCCCTTCTAATTCTGTCTTATACGATTCCAATTTCTCATTAATGTCTTTTACTATTTCATCTAGCTCTTCCTTGCCTAATGTGGTACTTAATTCACTTGCAATCTCTTGTATTTCAACATTCAGAGATGTCACGTACTTCGTTAGTTCTTGTATCGTTAAAAGGATCAAATCCAAAGAGCACCTATTGAGGACTGCCTCCCATTTTCGGACAAATTCTTTATCCTCTTTACAAAGTGTTGGTCTCAGGTTAATCCTTAATCCACGTGGAATCCTTTGATTCTTGTGATAACTTCCTAAAGTTATCGCATGTAATTTTCGGTTTATTTCTTTACGGATTAAGTATTCTAATTGTTTTATCTTCTTTGCTGGGTCACTGGCGCCATCCTTCTTACTTGACCATGAAGAACCGCTAAATTTCGTCAGAATTGCTTCTGCCTCCTCAGCTGTGAAACCTAAAGTTTCAGCTCGTACATCAGTTAATGTTTCTATATCTTCAAAAGACATTGCGGTTTGCGAACCTCCACCCTGTAGGTGTGCCGTAGAGGATATAATTGAATTGGAAAGGGTTGGCACTGCGGAGTATTCAAAGTAACTTCTTGGATTGAGATAATGTCAACTCGATATTTAGGGCACACCTTAAAACCCTGGCAAAGGGTATACGTAAACAATGAGCAAAAAGGATACAGAACTTAATCTGAACCTAGATGTGCTATCCCTCGCTCTCCAAACGGAGTTGCTTCAACTTTGTGTAAATATAATATATAATTCCATCAATTTCAAAATCATCACTCTGTGATCAACTGTTAAAATCATGAAGATTGTTATCTTCTTTTTATTGCTGAGGCTTGGGCATCATGCACTCAATTAGCGCCATATAAGTTTGTTATGCCAATGCATTTCGGACACAGTCCATCATCAGGGCTCTAGACGCTTTCATTTATACGTTAACATAAACAATAAAACATAAAACATAAAACATAAAACATCGGCATATTTTTAGACAAAAATGAACAACATGTCATTAATGTCAATAATGACCAATAACCATGTGTATATCGTTTTGTCACCACCAATCAATTGGATTGTCATAGTACATTATTGTATATCACAGTTGGTTTTTTTCATAGATTAATTGTAATGCATGAATTCAAATATTCAATTTAGTGCAGCAGTTATTATAAATTGAGTCCGATCATATTATATCAAAAGATAAAAATTAGGTCACATACCATTGTTGCAGGTTTTATATTCCCCAGGTGTGTGTCATCGTAGGTAAGTAAAAAAATAATAATTAAATGCATGTGAGTGTTTAAATCGGGCATCTATTGCATTTTCACTCATTGTTCAAAGCATATCAAGTACCTCTTAAGTGGCTATGCTAGCCTCCCTCCTTTCAGGATGCTCTGTGATGCCTCAATTTCATATGTTCATGGTTGACCTATAAAAAGTCATTGTGTTATGTTAGTGTGCCCCTTGTGTCTAGTTATTCATTAATTATCATCCTTTGGACCCTTGCTTACCTGTATCGACAGTCAGCAACTCGCTTATCCCGTATCGCGAAAACCCACGTTCTCTTATGACACAACAAGTGGAGCATCTCTTCATGGTCTGGTTCTCACTCTCTGTGGTCATTCCTCCCTCAGGTCACTATCCACCAGGGGTGACCCCTGTTAATTTCTTGCAGATGTCTCGCCCTCCAATCCTTCTCCATCCCCTAAATAAAACCAATCTGATTAATTATCTATCTTCACAAACTCTTCTGGTGTATCATAACCCACTTGCTTCCTTCCAGTTTTTGGAAGTGTGAGGAGTTCCTCATTATTTGTTGACCCCCATTTTCAGCTTTTATTAAAAACTATTTATTCTGAGATATTATCATTGGGTCAGTGAGAAATGCAGTCGTATGCTTGTGTTTCTTTGTTTGGTAAACTAATACTGTGCCGCCTGTGGCTAGCGTTGACTCTTCAACAAGTCTTCTAGTGTTGGCATATCATTTCATTTTGGATTTCCTTCTCTCATGTTCTCATCCTCTGGATACTGCTCATCCTGGCCCACCACATAGGGAACTGTGTGTGTATGTTTCTTCCAAACATTACTCTAATGGACATTTCCCTGTCGTGCTGTGGAGAGTATTCCAATAGTCCCTCAAGATTTCATACAGCAGCTGTTCAAGCTTTACTGCATTTGTTGGTGCTGCGGTTGGCATTTGCTTCCTTCGTCCCAGTGGTATGTTGAATTACGCTTCGGTAAGTATCCCTCTTCCTCATCCTAATATTGTGAATCAGACTCTCTACTCTACTATAAGACAAAGAGGTACAGGCAACCAGAGGGGCCTGATTGGGGTATGAGGAGAGTGGGTTATCAAAGGATTAGGTGAATATTGCGTTCTCCCAGTGCCACTGTCACTGGTTCCATGAAGGATTTCCCTCCCCATGAAATCCACCCACTGAATATCAACCACAGGGATATTATTGAGTAGTGGCCTCACCTCCTCGCCCCATGGAAAGTTACTTCCGGCATGAAAGCACTGACAATACCCTGTGATTCGTCACACTACTTGTTAGCAAGTGCATAGTTCTGAGTAAATATGGGGTCTTAGAGAAGGTCTTTTATTGAATCTGCGTATTGAGTGCAGAAATTGGTGTATGACAATTTTTGGAAAGATATCTGTGAGTAACTCAGAAGAGTAAAGGTTATGCAGTGAGTTCCAATGGAGCATCCTTTGGGGAATGGGTAGCCACATTGCACTTTTGAATTAGCAAGACATAGGGACAGAGATCAGTGGAACACAACTTCTTTATTCCACTGTGTCATCTATCTGACTTCCCCCTCCTCCCCACATCACTTCTCTTTTCCAATGTATGCCGCAAATGGGACCTCCTACCATAAAATGAGGAGGAAGGGTTTGGATTAAAGAACAGGATACTACCACCTCCACCCACTTTAAATTAACAGACCCTGATTACCCAATCTCTTCATTTAGTCTTGAGGTCTGGTCCTCACTCTCTGTGGTCATTCCTCCCTCAGGTCACTATCCACCTGGCGTGACCCCTGTTAATTTCTTCCAGATGTCTCGTCCTCCGATCCTTCTCCATCCCCTAATAAAAGCAAATGGCAAATAAAACCAATCCGATCTATCTTCACAAACTCTTCTGGTGTATCATAACCCACTGGCTTCCTTCCAGTTTTTGGAAGTGTGAGGAGTTTCTCATTTGTTGACCCCGATTTTCAGCTTTTATTAGCAACTTCCCTTTCAGAGATATTATCATTGGGTCATTGAGAAATGCATTGGTATGCTTGTGTTTCTTTGGTTGGTAAACTAATACTGTTCCGCCTATGGCTAGCGTTTACTCTTCCACAAGTCTTCTAGTGTTGGCATATAATTTCATTTTGGATTTCGCTCTTTCATGTTCTCATCCTCTGGATACTGCTCATCCTGGCCCACCACATGAGGTATCCGTGTGTGGATGTTTCTTCCAAATGTTACTGTTATGGACATTTGCCTGTCGTGCTGTGGAGAGTATTCCAATAGTTCCTCAAGCGTTCACACAGCAGATGTTCAAGAGGCTTGCCAATTAAGCGAGTAATTTGTAGAGGCCTTTTCACATTTCCTGTTAACTGTTCCATAGTTTGTTAGCCTGGGGCCAAAATGGTGTAACCCATCAGTATTTGAAGCCAATTTATTCTGTGAAAACCCTAATTTATTGGATGGCAAATGGGGGCCCATTATCTGACTTGACTGTATTTCAGATGCCGTAGGCCATGAACATCTTGTCCATTGCTGTTATGACATGAATGGCAGGTGTGGATGCATGAAACTATTTGCACCTGTGGGAAGCATAGATATTCATGCGTGGCCACCACTAAGAAACATCCACCTTTCACTGGTCCAAAAAATCAGTGGCATCTTCCTCCCACACACCGGATGGACGCTTCATCATACATAGTAGTTCTTGTCTTGTGTGTGGGGTTATGACACAACATGTGGAGCATCTCTTCAAGGTCTGGTTCTCACTCTCTGCAGTCATTCAACCCTCAGGTCACTATCCAACAGGGGTGACCCGTATTCATTTCTTGCAAATGTCTCGTCTTCCGATCCTTCTCCATCTTCTTGATACAACCAGTTCGATTTATTATCTCTCTTGACAAACTCTTTTGGTGTATCCATAAGCCACTTGCTTCCTTCCAGTTTTTGGAAGTGTGAGGAGTTTCTCGTTATTTTCCGACGCCCTTTTTCAGCTTATTCTGAGATATTATCATTGGGTCAGTGCGAAATGCAGTGGTGTACTTGTGTTTCTTTGGATGGCAAACTAATACTATGCCGCCTATGGCTAGTGTTTACTCTTCAATGAGTCTTCTAGTGTTGGCATATCATTTAATTTTGGATTTCGTTCCCATCCTCTGGATACTGCTCATCCTGGCCCACCACATCAGGTATCTGCGTGTGTATGTTTCTTCCAAACATTACTCTGATGGACATTTACCTGTCACGCTGTCGAGAGTATTCCAATAGTTCCTCAAGATTTCATATAGCAGCTGTTCAAGAGGTTTCCGAGTTAAGTGAGTAGTGTGTACAGGCCTTTTCACATTTCCCATGAACCGTTCCATAGTCTGTTAGCTTAGGGCAAAAACGGTGTGAGCCATCAGTGTTTGAAGCCTGTTTATTCTGCGAAAACCCTAATTTCTTGTCTGGCAAATGGGGGCCCATTATATGATTTGACTGTGTTTGAGATGCTGTAGGCCATGAACATCTTGTTCAGTGCTGTTATGACATGAGTGGCGGGAGTTGATACATGCAACTATTCTGCTTGGGGGAAACGTAAAAATGCATCCATGGCCACCAGTAAGAAACATCCACCCCTTCACCAGTCCAGAAAAATCATTGGTGATGTCCTCCCAAACACCGGCTGGCAGCTTCATCATTCATACTGATTTTTGTCTTGTGTGTGTGGTTATGACACAACACGTGGAGCATCACTTCGATGTCTCTTCTACCTGTGAGTTTAAAGGAGAGAACCACACTTTCTGGCTCATCATGCGCTTTGTGGACATGTTCCTTTTAGAAGTAAGTCATCTTTTGATAGTGCTATATTGTATAAGTGTTTGTCTGATGTGGAAGGTGGGAGTAAGCCCACAGAACAAGTCAACCTTGATGAAATAAATCCCAATATTCAAAGAACAGATAATAGTGTGGTTTTTAGCATTTTCCATACAGTGATGTTATGAAGGCCATCCAGTCATCCTAACGCTTGAAGTCTGGGGTCCCTTCTTAACAATAACATTTAATGCTATATTAGAGGCCAATAAAATAGCCGAAGAGTGGAGGAGTGCAATTATTGTCCCTATTTTTAAAAAGGGATGTAGACACTCCCCAAAACGTATAGACCCATCTCCCTCTAAAGTACAATCTTTAAACTGTTCAGGAGATGTGCATTGAACATGATGGAGGAATGGGTAGTATCATTCTGGCCCTGATCCAAATAGGGTTTCGACCATCACTGGGGACTATGGAGCGCTTCTATGTCCTTTCGTTGACACCCGTTTTTACGACAGGTGTTTTGCTTTGCATACCAACAATGAGGCTTGTGTTACATCTGGTAGGGAGGCCCATTGTACACCTCAATCCGAGTAGGCGTTAGGCATGGCTGCGTTTTAGCACATGTTATTGGTTTCTTTTTACATGAATAGCCTTTATAAAGAATTATCTGCTTGTAAAGCCAATGTACCTAAAATAGGTGGCATGCTAATTCCAGATTTAGTTTATGCTAATAGCCTGTACCCCTAGGGCACTACAAAACCGGATCAAGAGGTATATTACCTTGATGGCAAAATTGAAAACAAATGGCGATCCAATAGGAAGGTGACATTTCCCAGATTGTGGTGCAATACTAACCCGATTTCAAACATTAACGCCTGTGATTATTTTGGGAATTGTTTCTCGGAAACGTTGATGAAAGAAGCCCACTCCTCTAAGCAGTTGCTTTTAATGCATCAGTCCAAAGGGGGTATATGTAATTTTATTAAGAAAGTCTATCAGCAACCACTAAATATGATAAAGGGCATGTATGTTGCCAGAACATGAGGAGTAGTTAAATACACAGCAACAGTGTGGGATTTTAGAGAACAAATGGCTATTGTGACGAACTGTGGGATTCGGTCAATTCTCCCCACAGGGGAGCCTATTCTTGTGAGATTAGGGTGGTTGAGCCTGCTATGCAATATTCACCCTACGGGTGGAAGAGAGCAGGATCTCACAGAGAGAGACTCACTGCTTGTGGATAAGGACTCCCATTACCAAAAGCAACTTCCTTTTTATCTCACAACAGAGACGAAGAAAGAACTATCTTTAACACCAGAATCCTTCTATATGTGTTACTTCATTGCTTGTCCCAAAAAAGTATAATTGGCACTGAGACAAGTAAACATCAAGGAGTAGGAAAGAATGTACAGTTGCCTGACATCTGGGGTAATCTACACAATCAAATGCCCTTGTGGCAAACTTTATGTGGGCCAAACCATGAGACCTGCAAAAGAACGCTGGTTAGACCATAAATCGAATATACGATGTAACAGCCAACGATCGCCAGTGGCAAGACACTTTAACTCGGAAGTTCACACAATTGCTCAGATGAGATTCCAGATCCTTGAGGTTGTAAAAAAAAACCCAAGAGGGGGAGATTACCACTCTATGCTTCTTAGGAGGGAACTATTTTGGATTCACTTTTTGGACACGGTCCACCCCAAAGGTCTTAATGAAGAACATTCACTTAATTGTTTCCTATGAGAATTATTTTTATCATTAGTTGGAACAGGACTTGAGTATGTTATCAGGTTACTACTGCTACACTTTTACTGTTGTTTTTAAATAATAACTTTTCTGTGATTTGTAAATAATAACTTTTCTGTGATTTGTGACTTATTTCTAGTACTCATGAGCACTGAACTATGGATGTTAAAGTATCTCTTGGTATACAACATCATTGATCTGAAGTAGTGTACACCAGTCTGTTATTTACACGAGAGATTTTATTTCAAGGATATTTCTATTTTTGTGTACCCATCAAGAAATTATGCTGAACATATTTATTCACTTGAAGTATATTGCAATGACTATATAACTATAAATATGGTTTTCCTGAGTTTTGAAATTCTCAACTGTATATGTTAACTAGTGAGTGCTCGTTCAGTCACTAAGAGATTTTGTGTTCTCAAGCCCTGGTGTTGTTGGAATCTGCCAAGCCATTGCCCGGCAAACTCTTATTTAAATTGTCCATTAGGGTCCCTTCTCCCTTTCTATTATTCGTAGTGAGCTATCCTATACCTTACGCACCAACAGTACTCATGGTTATCATCTGATTCACAACTGTTTATTTTTATATTCTTGAGGGTTTTCTAGCCATCATGGTGCACCACTCGGTATTGTTACCCCGTAGTGTATCACACATTGTCTCTATTCCTTGATGCACTACGTTATCTACACATCTTTTCATATACGCACCATATTGTAATATGGCCGCCTCACTGTTCCTCTGTGGACAGAATTAGTCCCTTCTTGAGTTCTAGTAATACAAGCATCCTCATTGGATTATATGGTTCACGTGTTCCGGATTTCCCTCTCTAAAATGGCGAACCTAGTTACCATGGTAACGGTCGCTGATGCCTCCACGCTCATTCTGCACAGCACTCCCGATCCTACAGCAACAGGTCAGTACAAGCGCATTAGAACCAGAATGATCTTGAGATTAGGAACTCTCAATTTAGCAATAATGTTGGGAGCGTTCCATGACTAAACCTTGTTACCTCTCTCTAGAATCAGATATTTATATTCGATCTATGACTGAGCCAATCTTTGGCACATTTTCAATCATGGCCCCCCTGGATCCATTCAAGGATGTCTGTTGATCGGACTAATACTCAGTCCCCTTCATTTGGGTATGTTAATTAGTATAGACTTTGTTTCTCTTTCTCTAGTTTCTTGTAATTTTTTGTCACCCTAACAGCTTATTCCCGTTTTTTAGCCAAATATCTATATACTATATATTGTATTCTATTGTATTTTCATTTCTCTTCACTATTCTGTTCTCTTTAGAGATTCCTTTTATATTGGGCGAAATTACGTGCTACGTGTTATTTGGAGTGTCGCTGACAGTCGCTAGTGACTAGTGTCTACAACCTTGTCCACTTGTATTAGCTTTACCCAGCACAAGTAGATAGTAAGTTATGTACAACCTGTCGGTCTAGTATTCTAGAGTATGGCATTACCTAGTATTAACCCTTTTTTTGACATGAGTCTTTTTCCTCTACCCATATATCTTACAGATCGAACAAGCCCCTATAGGCTTGCTCATTCGAGACATGTCTTGAGTAATCACCAGCATCTTCACTTTTGAAGTCAATCCTGGCATCGATTACATGCATCATCCCCTCCTGTCTTAGGGATGCTAGGCATTGAATCCATATCACTCAACCTTCCATTGCCAGGTAACTATGTTTATTCGAGTTTACGGGCAATGCCAGGTAGTTTCTTTACTCCACATGGGCCCTTAGCGATTTCTAAATTATTTCAAATAATGTTTCAAATAATGTACATTTGGGCTATCTTTGATCATGGCATTTCAGTGAATTAATCCGATGTGAACAAAAAAACAAAAAAAAGAAATCTTGATGTGAATACATCAGCACTGTTAATGTTGAAACCACACTAATAGTGACTCTTTGTATGGAACTTCCTTGAACTTCTAGGTATTACTGCACAAATATATGTTGACAAATCCCCCTCTTTCTTAATATACACATTTTGCTTAAAGTCTGTTTAGGCCTAAGAAGAAGAGGTGTCCATCCTCAAAACGCGTCGCCACTCAAAAGCAGACTATTGGCAACATTTCTTCATCTTTCGTTCGCTCTCTGCAATAATATTGAGATTGTTTTTGCATTTGTCTTTGTACTTAAAGTTGCAATTTAAAAATTTAAAAACAAAATATATGCACTTACGTGTTTTACAAAAAAACATCTTCGTTTGAATATTTTTCATTTACCTACAGTAATCATTACCTTTAGGTTGTATAGTAGTTGGTATATCCAACACACTTACAGTGTGCAGGGGACGGGAGGGTTCAAAGCTTGAATCTTCTCCTTCTTTGTTTGTTATTTGTAGAGGTCTTGTGCCAGGATCTCATTTCCTCCCCCGCACCATAAAATTTAAATAACAGTACTCCTTACAACTCTTAAACATTTAGCATACTAGGTTGTGCACCTATTTTGGAATTACCGAGACAAGGAAACCCAATGCAGTTGGCCCAAGCCTGGCTCAAAACACAAAGAAAGGACCATTCCTGGAACTTGGGGAAGCCTCAGTCTGACCTCATAAAACTTGGAGGATGTAGGCAAACATGGAGAGAGACCTCTGTGTTTTAAACAGGTTTTACAGAGACCGAGAAGTTGGCCTGCTGTGTGACAAGAAGAGCAGAGAGAAGGGTGTCCGAGGAACACCGGTGGACAGAGAGCTTACTGAGAGGCTTTGTCCCGAACAAGCATCCATGGAGGGATTTGCTTGTAGGAATGAGCAAACAAACAATGGAGAGAGAGGAGAAACCTCTCCATACCAAGACCATTAAGGTGGTCGTACCCTGAGAGGTGTCAATGATGGAAGTAACCAAGTGAAGTGAAATATACATACCGTACAGTAACCAGGAGGAGAATAGAGAAAGAAACCCTCTGCACACTACTATCATAGCACACAGTCTGGTACATGAAGGTATGATATGATATGATAAGTCATATATAAGGGGACTGTACACAAGTGTTTCAAATTATCCTGAGAGGAAACAGATGAAATGATGAACCAAGAAGAGACGCCAAGCTGGTGACACAAGCCCAAACAAAAAAAGGTAATGGGAAGAGTGGGAGAGCCGGGAGAGGGGCAGCTGTGCCGAATGGCTGTACCATAGCTGACATAAGAAGAGTGAACCTAACTACGGGACTCCTCATACTCATCCCAGTAGTAACGTAAGTTTTAAGAAGAGTGAACATAACTATGGAAACCCCTCCGGAATCAGGCAATATTATCCCCACCAATAATATCGCCATATATATGGTTGTCGGGAACGGCCATATGCAATTTTATTCATTGGGATCATTTTTGGGTTAAATGGGAGCAGGGGTTGAGGGGGTGTCCCCCGCTCCCTTTAAAATAATATGGTGGTTGCAGGGGTGTCCCCCGCAAGTTCATTTGGTTAATTTCACCACAAATATATGACAACATTTTTGTAAATCAATATTGTTTCAGGGATATTAACACATGGAACCACCCCTCCTTCTCGTCCCAGTAATACTGAAAGTCATAAAGAGATTGAAGATATTTGTGGGACTCCTCTTACTCGTCCCATTAGTAGTGAAGAAGGCAAGAGCAGAGCAATGAATCCGTGGGTACATCACACAGATCCCGAGGGGGAAGCACAGAGGTGCAAGAATTAGTCACATAAAGGAAGAAGCAATAACACATAAGGAAAAAAGAGACTGTTCATTGACAGATACAAGATACATAAGAAGATACAGGTCAATATCCCAGAGGAGAAAACATTTATGGAAGCCAAAAGGATTTCAAAATAGGATATGCACAATTTCTATGAAAGAACTGAATGAAAATGTGAAGAAAATGACTGGACACTATGTAAAGCTTACATATTAAAATGAAACACTTAATTTGGAAACACTTCTTTCCACCCAAGGAGAGGGAGTCATTCTTCTGGTCTTTAGTAGGTCGGTGTTAGTGGTCGGGTCAGGATAGGTTAGTTTAGGGGCTGAGGACAGACATTTGATTTTGGACTTCCACACTGATGACAAGCATCCTATTTTTAGTAATGTTAGGTAGGGTGACTATTAGATTAGGGAAAGTTAGGACTTTTCTCCTTATTTTGAATAAAGTACAGTAAAAACAGGGTGAACCCTGGTCTACCTCAACCTTCTGACATGCCACACTATTCAGCAAGAAGGGAATACTTTTTTGAAGAAAGTGTTTGTGTTACCAAGCTCTACTCTGAACTACGCACAACATAATGATATATGTTTAACCTAGATACTGTATGAGCTAGATATTATGGATTAGGGTATTGGCAAATCCAAAAGCCACACTAACTCATCGTATTTTGGGAAACCTGCTAACTACACCTGAGGTGTAGAACATTAAATGGCTGTATTTTATTAAAGAAAAGTTAGTGAACATTAATGCCATGGCCCATTTCAATAACCCATCCTTATTAAACACGTCAATGAGTCATGATCTCAAAGAAAGAATGACAATTTGGATAACTGAGAAAAGTGAGACTATGAAAATAGTGAAACCAGCCAATATCTCCTTCTCTACCTGTGGTGTTCCCTGGGGGTTTAACCTCTCGCCCCAGCTTTTCAACCAATGCATGGCAACTCTTGCCTACTGCATTTCCATGTTCTGCTCAAATTTCCAGTACTATGCTGATGACACCCAACTCATTTTCAGGCTTCCTTCAGCCACCTGCTCTCCTTCCCAAATCTCTGATTGACTAATCACCATTCAAAATTGGTGTGCTGCCAACAATCTTTGTTTAAATGCCAACACGTCTGAGATCCTCCTCATTGGTGCACCTTCACCATCCTTTCCCCTCACTCTCTGGCCCCCTCTCTTGGCCCTCCTCCTGCCACTACCTGCGAGGCTAAAAGCCTTGGGGTCATCTTTGACTCCACACTTTCCTCCTCCGCACATATCTCCGATGTCTCTAAAAAGTCAATCTTCTTACTCCACCTAGCTAGGGGTAGTCTGTCTTTCCTCTCCTTCCCTCAAAAGCTCACTATCTGCCAAGCTCCGGTTCTCTCTAGGTTGGACTACTGTAACAGCCTCTTTCTAAATCTACCTGCCTCCACTCTCCGCCCTCTACAACTAATCCAGAACAGGGCTGCAAGACTTGTCCTTGGCCTCAAGCCCTAGGATCATATCTCTCCAGTTCTGAAATCCCCCCAGTGGATGCAAGGATTACATTTAAAACCCTCTGCATTGTCCACAAGGCTTTCTGGGGCCTGTCTCTAAAATACCTTCAACTATCCCTCTGTAAATACCTCCCCTCTCAAACTCTTTGCTCCTCTACTTCGAAATCCCTCAGGGTCAGTTGTTTTTCAAAGAAACAAGCTGGGCTAGATCTCTGTCTTTGGCTGGGGCCCCCCTTTGGAACAGCCTCCCTGCCTCCTTGAACCTTGAGGAGATCCATCTACGGTTGCGGAAGCCCCTCAAGCCCTTCATCTTAGCATCTGCCTTTGCCCCTCTTCTCCCCTGCTGATTTGCTTTCTCTCTTGGCACTGTGCACCTGGCCACCCTTCTGGCCCAGTTACCTGCTCAACCTGCCACCCTACTGCACTGCCTCCGGGCCACCCCTTGCACTGGGGCATGTATCTGTACCCATACAGCTGCCCACCCACTCTTCTTCTGCACTTATCAGATACACCCTATCTGACTAACCTAGCACTTTGCCAGTTGCTGGCTGCACTACCACTGTTCATCACCTTTATTTATTATTATTTTACTTATTATCATTTATTCTGTTCTCTCCTCCGTTCCACACTTTCCAATTTCTCCCCCCTTTCATGCACTTTCCCCCTTTCCCTTCCCCATGCAGTTGCGCGTTCTCAATTTCACTGGGCCTAGTAAGATCATTGTTTTTGTCCTCCCCTGTTCCCCTGCCTTTGACTAGTCACGCTCTGAAATACTTGTGTGCGAGCGCGATATAAATAAAATATAATTTCATTTCATTTCATATTTGTTTCATGATACTAGCTACTAATAAAATAAAAGATTACTTGGTTTGTAACAATAGCAAATACCTGAGGTTTCTGATTACAAGGGCTTGTTTGAATTGTTTAACACTGGGTAAAGTTTTATCTAATAGGTCAGGACTGAGCATTCAGCCTGGGCACCTGTGTGTGATGCAGAATTGGAGGACTTAACACATTTCCTCTTCTTTTACCCCGTGTATGCAATGTTGGGAAGCAATAGTTTTAAGCAGTATTGTCCTTCACTTTACTTCATTTCTGAAAGTACAGCGCTAGTTTGTCCCTGACAAAAAATATATTCTGTATGTAATGTTGTGTGTCTACCATCTCCTTTTCCCCCATTTTCTTCACATGTTTCCAGTGCCATGTCCTCGGGCACTCAGTGATAATGTGGAAAGCAGGACCACACTCTGACTCTTATAGTAACACCAGCCGATCCAGGCTGTTTGATGTTGCCTGGTGTACAACGTAAATAATGTACCTGTCAGCAAATGATGGGGTGGCGTTTGCAGACTCCACAGGGTGGCATGAGAGGTAATCAGCAGGGTTTTTTCGTCTTTCCCTGGACTGTGTATTATGTCAAACACATGGGGCCTCATTCTGAGCCTGCCGGTCCGGAAACAACAGTGCCAGTAAGCTTACCGCCACTGTTGTTTCCGGATTGGCATACTACAGATCTGCCTGCCGAAGCCGCCATACCCAACAGGTCTGTAACTATTGGGTATAGCGGCCACGGTAGGTAGACAGTCATGGAAGCACCGGCACCGTTAGCAACGGTGCCAGTGCTTCCGTGGTTCCCCCTCCCATAGATTCCTATTGGACTCTATGTGAATGGGGACTTAAAATGTTGCTGGTGCCTTACTTTCCAGGCCGCCAGGGTTTTAATCCTCCGGTGGCACCGGGAAGTCAGGCGCGGTAAATAATTACGGGTCCGAAGTTAACCTGCCTCTATCACCGGCACGGTTACCGCCGAGGAAGATATACAGACCAACAAAATGATCGATAAAATATAATACAAGTGGTTAACAAGGAGTGCACGTTTTGCAATAAAAACAAGGAAATATGGCTTGGAGAGTAATTCTTCCCCGTAGAACCGAAAAACTGAAAACTTGCACAACGCAGCCATTTCAGTTACAAGTTTTATAACTGAAAAATGCATAATGTACATATGCAACATTTATCAAATACAAGTCAGACCCACATTTCCTATTGGCTACAGTCTTTGCAAAAATATCAACATCACCTATATTTCACTACCCCATTGGTCAATTACCTATCTGTGATGACATGAATACAACCCTCTGTGAATGACCTGGTTTTGCAGTCAGCAGAAAATACTTTGTTCTAATTGGCCAATTATATTCAGGTAACCTTTTCAAACAATGGATCTTTCTTTTTGGACCAAACAACTTGAGAAAACTTGTGATGTGCATCCCCCCTGGAACAGACCAATCACGGAGCTAATCCAAATAGTGATGTCAATCCCCTGTGATAACAAAATGGGCACAATGCTGCTTTCTCATTTAGCCAGCCAAATTGGGAATCCGAAATGGCTCCTTAACCATGCAGCTGTACTCGTTAGTAGCACCTCTTGCAACTCCAGAAACATGTTGCTTTCCTAGTGCGCGTCGCTCCCTATCTCTCTTGGGAACTAGTTGACTTTATAAAGAACACAGCTGAGGCAAAGCTCTTAGGGATTTATTTCTAATATATATTTGCCCCATTTAGCTTTGCAATTTTAGTTTCAATGAACCTGCCATTTTTCAATGGGGGCAGTGTATCCACAATCTAGGTCAATATTCTGGCAACATCGCAACACCATGAGCCTCATTATCCGTTTTCCCATCCAGAAACAAGGTTGCCGGTAAGCTCACCGCAACTCTTGTTTCGGGATCAGCAAACTCTGAGTCTGCCTGCCATGGCTGCTGTGCCCGACAGGTCTGACCCTGCCGGGCGCAGCAGCCATGGTAGGCAGAACGGTCACGGAAGCACTGGCACCGTTAGCAATGGTGCTGGTGCTTCTGTGTGCCCACTCCCATAGAGTCCTATGGGACTTTATTTATGGGAATGGGGACTTACATGTTACTGGTGCCTGATTTCCCTGGCAGCTGGAATTGAAATCTCCTCATGGCACCAGGAAGTCAGGCACTAGTAAATTGTTACGAGTCCGACGGCAACCCGCTGGTAACACCAGCAGGGTTACTGCCAAACTCGAAATGAGGCCCCATGTTTTGTTCTCACCAGACTGCCCTTCTCAACTGCTGCACTCGTCTAATCGTCAGGAGATAATGTATTCCATTCTCAGCTTCTGTGGTCTGCTCAGCCTTTCAGCAATAACTATTGTGTGCGCAGCGCTTCTCCCTCCCTTCAGGGACCTTGGCTATCTAAACACTTGTAAGCGGGAAGCAAAAATAAAATCTAATTAAATTAACAAAACAGAACCTCCAAGATGTGGCCTAATGTTCTAATTATAAAAGGCTAAAACTTCGACCGGGGCTTAATCCAAGATGACAGAACTCTTGCTAACACAGCCAACAGCCCTTATGTCCCCAAACATCAACATCTATCCTACAAAACATCACACCACGTGACACCTCAGCTACACTATAAACAACATAGTCTAAATTCTCTGAAATGCAAACAAAACACAACATTATTCACTAACACTAGCTACAAAGCTCTTAAACTAGTGCATGCCTAAATGCATAAAAAAACAATATTTGTTGCTGCTCCTTCAACGGTACGATTTTCTCTAATGTGTGTTAAAGGTAACTAGAAATAGCACGTGTGCAGAAATGCCGAATAAAATTGTGAACATTCTAACACTAAATAACCAGCTCTCTATGCTAATAAAATGTAAGCAGTCTGTACCTCCTCCCATGGTTGGAACATTGCACTTGAATCCCAACAAAGACACGGAGATGGAGGTTGCTGAAACACAACTACTTTATTCCACTCCATCATCTATCTGATTTCCCCTTCCCTGCCACGTCATTTTCCTTTTCCATTGTACCCCAATGGGTCCCTCTTCCATACCAGGACCGGGCTTGGGCTAAAGAACAGGATGCTACAGTAAAGCTATTCCATCACAGTAAAAAAGACCAACAGCATGTCACACTCATTGTTCAAAAACATTCAGAGAATAGCCATGTGCGCTGCTTTTATTAAAAAAAAAAAAAATAGATCACTTTTCAAAAGTCTCCTTTTTTGCACATCACAATGTGCAGGAGACATCAATATAATACTGGATGCTTTCTTTTTCATTTAACAATAATGAACTGGTGTTATGTGTATTAGAAGTATTGCAATAAAAGAGACCTGTTTTCAGAAAATAAATATGATGAATACTTTGTAATGTTTTGGAATATTCCACGGTCATATTGCCTGCCAAATTTCGGTGGGCGTAGACTGGTCCCAATGTCCTGAAGGCAAATGCTCATTGGCACGGTTTTATTATCTAACTGCATGATGCTACTAAGGGTGAATCGTTCAACCGAGTGCACTTGGTGATTCAAAACAACACTGCTGGGCCACAAGCCTCCAGGGCCCTTGTGGTGCACAAAATGTCGATAATGGAAATGTAAGCATTTTTGGATCGGCAGCTTACGAATGCCTTTGGTCATATGGGACATTTTCAACATATATGAAGTCTCTGTCAGATCTACCTTTAAAGTATTGAATGAAAAGGGTAAAAGCTGTTTTTCCCTTCAGTAATAGTCTGAGTCATCTGCTACCTTTTCTTCTGATGAATGTGTGGAGTGAAACCCTCCGGCACTGCTTCCCTCAATTAGTTAGTTTGCTGATTTTGCTAGTGAAGGAGAACTGTTAGGGAGAATTCTCAGAAATGTGCTAATTCCCTTGTGCCTTAGAGACCCTCAGCTCTTTTTGCTGGACTTTAGGACTTTTGATTTCTAACCTGGAGAGAGTGAGAACTTTTTCCCACTCTTTCATGTATTTTACTGTGATTTGGACTGTGTTTCTTTTTGACTTTGGAGTCTGACAAACTCCATAGGCATCATCTTTACATTGTGGCACAGAGCACCTTCAGTGCAGTGACACATGGAGGTCTCTTATATTTCCCAAAGGTTTAAATACCTTCTCTTGGTGAAACTACTGTTTCAAAGAGCAGTGAAGTGAAATTGACTTTACTTACATTTTGTAACTTTCTAGACCCATCACACACTATCTTACAATAGGGTGCTGGAGGGGCTACGTAGTATCCCCTTTGTCGTGTTTCTCATGTAACATTTTTATGCCACCCTTTCTACAATTAACGGCTGGTGGCAGTGGTTTATTTGTTCCTAACAGTGTGCGCTTCTAACATGGGCTGCAATTGCAGCTGTAGTAAAGCACCCATGAGTGCCCATTTTGTCAAAATGGTATTGGTCTTCTTTTTTTGCTATTTCTTGTTTGTTTTGCCTCTGGCCCCAGCGTGTATAGTAGGGCAGGAAGTGAGTGAGGTGCCCGAAACTCCCAGTGCTTTATCCCCTTGGTTACAGGAATGCACACTAGGTGATTGGCCACAAGGACATTTTGGCACGGGACGCAGTGAAGGGAAGGTAAGCCCACTCACGGGGAGGCTAGAAAGACGAAGGGGTCTGGTTTAGCTCACAGACGCGGGAACATGTGGAACATTTCTGAACAATTACCAAATTGTGTGCTTAAATGCAAGAGAACCGAAGCCTGCAAATTTAACGCTCTCAATTTGCTGTGCTTACCGTGAAGGCCAGTCAACAACAACAAGTGAAAAAATGCTCATAGAACACTTATCCAACCATTTATGGATTTCTACTCTTTCTTTATGGGAACTATGAGAATTAAGAAACGTGAGCCAGCACAAATTCGGTTAATGTAAAAACATGGGTGATATACATGTCAAAACCAGATAGGATACGATTATCATCAAAACCTAAAAGACAGTTCACAGGACGAACATTCTTCCCAACAACAATTCCTTTTGTTTTTTGTAGATGGATCTGGGGTTTAACACATGAAATTATTCACAAGACATTAAGAATACTAGTGGGAAACAGTGCAACTAGGTAAGGCTGTGTACGTAGTACCTGATACCATGATAATTAAAAGTAAATCAAGAATAATAACGAAAAAATAAATAATAAAAAATAAAATATATACATCAAGAAGTGCATGGACTATTACATGAATACCTGTTCATTCACCATTGAAAAGTATTAGTGAAATTTAACCTCATGGTATTTTGTGGTTTAACTTACCATTTTCTCTTTTTTCTCATCTAATTGTTTTTTTCAATCCTTAACACTCCTACCCTTCACCCCTCCCTAAAATGGCCATTCTTTCATTTTATTTTATCTTACTTAATTTGTGTATTTTTGATTTCAAAAATTTGTTGACTTGAATGGTCTTACTTGATAGATCAATGACTCTCATATGTTGTTAATATGGGAATATCATGGTATGTGCTTAACATGTGTAAATTATAAAATTATACATTCACATGTAATACTAATAGCCCTGATTTGAAAAAGATGATTTAGTCATCGAAACACGTGTAATCACAAAGGGCACCAGAATATCTCATAATAAATCACAAGATGTGGAGTTTCTGAACACTGTAAAGGGAGTCATTTGTCATCCTTTTCAGTTATCTGTGGGTGCTTGGGAATAAGCTAATGTAACACCCCAAAGAGTTTCATTTTTCAAAATGGAGGAGAGGAACCAAGGACTCTGTTGTTACTTTTCCATGCGACCTGGAAAAGTCATACTGTGAAGACAACCAAGGGTGCTGAGGTCCACCAACAGGATAACCCCACCGTAAGAGTTCCACAAAAGATATACTATTAGTCACATTGGGGACCAAGGACCTTGCTGACCCAACAGCAACAAAAAACTGTTGAAAAGACAAAATGGCTGACTATTTAGAAAATAGGGAAGAAGATGCTGAAAATTTATTTGCACCAAAAGGAAGTACCGCACATGCATTTGCATCAAATCTGCCAAAACCAAGAGAAGATCAACCCTATAAATTTGTCAAATTAGAAAGAGAATCTAAAAAAGAAATAGATAAATACTGGGAAATCAAAACTCTGAAGAACTATATTTACAAAAAACAGATACCGAGAGGTTTAAAAATCCTAATATTTCCAGACTTCACGAAGGAAGAAGATAAATATCTAGCCGATTCATGGGAGCAAAACCTGAACCAAAGTTCTTATACTATGCTTGAACTTTTAATAGAACATGCCTCATGGGAACATAAAAGGATAACAGAACAAATTGAATTAATCAAGAAAGAAATTAAAGAAGCAAAGGCGTTGGAAGTAACGAAGGAAAAGAATTATCAAAAAATGTTTGAGGTGCTGAAAGAATATCAAGATGAGATAAAACTAAGAAAAATGAGGAAATACTTTAGAGACAATAGAGATTATGAAGATGACAAAGTATACACCTTTCAAGACAAATACAAACAACTTACAAAACCAAGATCACAAGAAAGTACCCCAAACACCTCACCAGGCAGCTCAGATGTGGAGTCAGAAGACCAAGAAAAATAGTCTGAAGACATAAATAACAAGAAAACTGGAAGAGAAGGATTTTTAAACCAAATTAAAAGACGTAAGAAGGGGAACAGACTAAACTATCAAAAGCAAGTTAATTTTTTAGTACCACAGCAAACAACACAACAACCACCGCCTACAGGAGGAGGGGGAAACGTGGAAGCGGAAGACACAGGAAACCAAGATGCACTAGGGGATTTCAGGTGGCTCACGAGAGCAGGGGCAAGGGAAGCCGCAAAACGGAACAAATAAATGATCTAGTACTAAATATATCTAATCACCAGTTAAAACCAGAGGAGATCTAACTACTAAACAAAGGATTTACATTTGCACCATCTACAAACTTTGAAGATACAACAGCGCACATAGAATTATTCAAGTTTGTAAGGAAGCTCAAACTGAAAAAATATTTTGACACACAAATCTCAGCACATCACACTAGGGAACCACCAGCGGCATCAAGTACCCTCACCATTGAAGATTTAACAAACACACATCTATTAAGATCTCTACAAGAAACAAATGAAAGACAGATTCCTGAGACCCTTCAAGAACTCCATATAAAACAAACTGGTCTCACAGCCAAAGAGATGAAACCTAAATCAAAATGTATTCCACAACTAATGCCGGAAAATCTAGTGGACACTTTTTATCAAGCGGTTACTAAAGACCTGAATGACTATATGGATACTAAGTTCAAAACCAATAAGGAATACAAACAATCATATGACAATCTGACACCAATGGAAAGAAAAGCTTTAAATGATTTAAAAAAATATAACAATCTAGTCATTAAAGGAGCAGACAAAGATGGAAAAATAGTAGTGATGAAACGGGAAGACTACTTAGAAATGGCAATGAACCAACTAAATACACCGCTTTGCTACACTAAACTTAAATCTAACCCCAAATTGGAGATACAATTAGAATTAAAGGATGCTATTAAGACTTGGCATAGACAAGGACTTATAATGGACGAAGAAAGACACTTCTTGGATATCAAACAACCGACTTTACCAACAATATACTTTTTACCCAAAATTCATAAGAAGTATGAGAGAATCCCAGAGGGGAGACCAATAGTAAGCGGAATTGGCTGGGTGACTATGAACATGGCACAATACATTGATGATATTTTAAGACGCTTGGCAACCCAAACTAAATCATATTTAGGAGACACAACATCGGCAATCAACAAACTATCCACAATAAAATGGCAAGAGGGCTAACTATTAGCCACGTGGGACGTAAGATCCCTTTACACCTCCATTAGACACGATACTGCCATAGAAACCATAGACTATATTTTTTCAAAATAACAGCTTCTCATTTTCAATCAATAAGTATGCTAAAAGAAATGTTACTACTTACCTTACAGAACAATGTATTTGTATTTAATGGAAATTTCTTTAGACAAACCCGAGGGGTAGCGATGGGGATTAAGTATGTCCCGGGGCTTGCCAACCTAACAATGACTATGTATGAAGACAAACACATTTACACAGATGAATCCAATGTGATATTATGGACACGTTACATAGATGATGTTTTATTGATTTGGAGAGGGGAAGAAGAAGAACTAGAGAATTTCAGGAAAAGAGCTAATGTCAATGAGATGGGGTTTGAATTTACTGGCATTGCAAGTCGAAAAGAAATTGATTTCTTAGACTTGAACATTTATATTTCAGACAACTCAGTTAAAACAAAAACCTTTAGGAAGAACACAGAGGACAAGTCAATCCTATATGCTACAAGCTGCCATCATAACGCATTAATCAGAAACATACCAAAGGGAGAATTCATCAGAGCCCGTAGGAATTGTACTGAACAAACAACCTTCAAAGAAGAATGCAAATTACTAACGCAAAGATTCAAAAGGAGGGGACATGGCAAGACAACAATAGCAAAAGCACAAGAGAAAGCTATGAAATTAGACAGAGAAAGTACCTTATCCACTAACACAAAACTGGTTAAAGAAGAAAAAATAAGCTTCATTACTACCTACTGTGCTGATAACATAGTTTTGAGGAAAATTCTAAAGAAAAATTGGTATTTACTCCATTTGGATCCGAATGTGAAGAAATACATTGATGACAACCCAACTATAATCTACCAACGGGCAAAAACGATTAAAAACTTTCTGAGTCCTTCACTTCTTCCAGAGCTGAAGAAGGAAAATACAATAGCATGGCTTCCAGCACTTCCTAAAGGCTTCTATAAGTGTGGCACCTGCACAATGTGCAGGTATGCATTGGACAATTCACCAACCTTCAAGGACAAATATGGTGTTACACAAAGAATTGAAGATTATATAAATTGCAAGACAAAATATGTGGTGTATGCCATTATTTGCCAATGTGGAGAAATATACATTGGTAGTACCATTAGGGAACTCAGAATTAGAATACGGGAACACCTATCAACCATTGGAGGTCAAGCAACAAACCTACCACTAGCCCAACACTGGCAGAAGAAACATCATATGGACGATAAAAAAGCACTGAGATTTGTTGGCCTGAAAAAAGTAATCTTAGTCCCAAGAGGCATGGGACCAAGAACTAATACTCAGGCAAAAAGAAGCTGAATTAATTTGCAAATTTCGATCTGTAGTGAAAAGCCTCAACACAGACAATGAGATGGACTCCTTTTTTATGAATAATGTGTGGGTTTACGCACTGAGAAGAGCATTGACTGAAAATGTATTTGTTGAACTTGCGGATTATGAACAAGCATGTTTTAATAATTAGAAAATGTGCAAATGTATAAATTGCTTTGTGTTAACCATGAACACAGACTTAGAGTAAATATCAATCCATTTGTATTGAATAATAAATAACTACCTCCAACTGGAACTGATAAAGTAAGGGATACATGGTATCAGGGAAGCCATATGTGCTATCAGACAGGTTTCCACACATTGACAGAAAAGCATTGACATAAAATCCATTTATAGCATATTGCAGGGACTAGAACTGACATACTGTATTAAACAAGACCGTAATTTTGAGCAGCCCAGGAACATGGCCATGGTACCAGTAATTGAGAAAGGACTATAGATCATGTGGTATTAACTAGCATTAGTAACCTATTAAAATAAAAATAAAAAGTAACAGGAAACTATTTGGCTAATATTTTCAACAAATAATACGGGGTGAAGTCTTTATAAGGGTTTTAGAAAATTGTTACGATTTTCCGAGTTCGAGCACCATGAGATATCTAAAGGCCAAATTAGTAACTGTACATTGTACATCGGATCACTCTTTGCAACTAAAGAGGATAATTCAAGATCGGAACCATGGGTAAACATGTGATCTCAGTTAGTTTTCCCATTCCAATATGGCCGCGGGCAACTACGGTGAAACGAGTCTGGGTTGCCAGGCAACCACAGCGTAGTATACAATAGTCTGGTGTGGACGCAGTAAACACAAGGACATTTTGGCACGGGACGCAGTGAAGGAAAAGTAAGCCCGTTCACGGGGGGGGCTAGAAAGACGAAGTGGTCTGGTTTATCTCGCACACACAGGAACACGTGGAACATTTCTGAACAATTACCACAGTACGCTCTCAATTTGCTGTGCTTACCGTGAAGGCCAGTCATCAACAACAAGTGAAAAAATGCTCATAGAACACTTTTCCAACCATTTAAGGATTTCTACTCTTTCTTTATGGGAACTATGAGAATTAAGAAACGTGAGCCAGCACAAATTTGGTTAATGTAAACACATGGGTGATATGCATGTCAATACCAGATAGGGTACGATTATCATCAAAACCTAAAAGACAGTTAACAGGATGAACATTCTTCCCAACAACATTTCCATTTGTTTTTTGTAGATGGATCTGGGATTTAACCCATGAAATTATTCACAAGACATTAAGAATACTAGTGGGAAACAGTGCAACTAGGTAAGGCTGTGTGCGTAGTACCTGATACCATAATAATTAAAAGTAAATCCAGAATAATAACGAACAAATAAATAATAAAAAATAAAATATATAAATCAAGAAGTGCATGGACTATTACATGAATACCTGTTCATTCACCATTGAAAAGTATTAGTGAAATTTAACCTTATGGTATTTTGTGGTTTAATTTACCATTTTCTCTTTTTTCTCATCTAATTTTTTTTTCAATCCTTAACACTCCTACCCTTCACCCCTCCCTAAAATGGCCATTCTTTCATTTTATTTTATCTTACTTAATTTGTGTATTTTTTATTTCAAATATTCGTTGACTTGAATGTTCTTACTTGATAAATCAATGACTATGATATGTTGTTAATATGGGAATATCATGGTATGTGCTTAAAATGTGTAAATTATAAAATTATAAATTTCCATGTAATACTAATAGCCCTGATTTGAAAAAGATGATTTAATCATCAAAACACGTGTAATCACAAAGGGCACCAGAATATCTCATAATAAACCTCAAGATGTGGAGTTTCTGAACACTGTAAAGGGAGTCATTTGTCATCCTTTTCAGTTATCTGTGGGCGCTTGGGAATAAGCTAATGTAACACCCCAAAGAGTTTCATGTTTCAAAACGGAGGAGAGGAACCAAGGACTCTGTTGTTACTTTTCCATGCGACCCTGAAAAGTCATACCAGCAATATAACCAAGGGCGCTGAGGTCCAGCAACAGGATAACCCCACCGTAAGCGTTCCTCGAAAGATATGCTATTAGTTCTCAGCTGAGACGTGTCTTGGCTGCTTTTGCAGAGTTGCTTGCAGCTTTGCCCCTCAAAAGCCTCCCACCTTGTGGCCCTACAGTGATTTCATTTTCTACAAAGACTTCTGAAACTTTGTGCAAGACTTGTACTTACCTACCAGAAGTGATTCAGCTCATCTAGACGTTTGCTCAATTAACATTGGGTGGCTTGGCTCCCTGAAAGACTCTTCTTACCTCTGACTTTGTGCTTTAACTATTTGCCAGGAAAGGGTTAATTTAATTTACACTGGAGTGTTCAAAAAGTACTTACTTGCTTAGGAATATTTGTTAACCATTGTTTTATTCCCTCCTCTTTTCCGTTTGACACTAAACTCAGTATTGCTCTAAATGTACCAGTGATATATAAATAAAATATCTCTATATCCAATGTCCACAGTGTCCTAGTTATTTATGCGCAATGACAGGGCGAGAGTTGCTGCATGTGGTAGTCTAAATATGGATAATAGTGAAGTCAGTGCCAATTCAAATATATATATATATATACATATTCAGTGAAAAAACTTTGTTAAAGAGACGTTATGGTTAAGTTGCGCTACTAAAAACATATGAAATTCAGTGAAAACAACTTTGTTAAAGGGACGTTATGGTTAAGTTGCGCTACTAAAAACCTATGAAATTCAGTGAAAAAACATTGTTAGAGGGAGGTTATGGTTCCAAGTAAAACCGAAAAACCCCTGAAATTCGCCAGTTATGGTAAGCTAAGCAACCATAACTCGCGCCACCACCGTGCACTGCTAAGACTACCACCCAGGACATCAAAGATGACATCACAAATGTCATTGATGACATCACTGATGACATCACATGTGCATTTACTTTTCATGAAAAGTCTGTACAAGGGATTCTTATTGTAATGTTAATAAAAAAAAGTGTCAAGGATCATTGGAATAAATATCAAGTGCTAATTAGTGCATTAAGCAATGCTTTGATATAAATAGCATTCTATTATGAAGTTAGACGCTATGTCTGTCCGTATTGTTCGCAAGGAAGTTAAACTGTCCTAAGAACAAACGGTTGTCCGTAACTGTTCGGTTGACGTGTGACGCACTTTTAATTAGTTCAGGACCCGAACAGTGTCCGTAGAACATCAACGCGCATGCGCAAACCAATGTCTGTGCATTTGGTGTCCTAGGGACAGCCGCTTCCTTCGCGAACGTGTTTACAAAGTGATCATGTGACCGCACCCAGTCTGATCGCGTGTTCTGAATGCGGACACTGTTCGTGCCCCCGAACAATTTAAAAGTACATTTTCAAGTAATCCACAATACTTCTCAATAAAAACTCACCATAGCACAAGTCCCACATACTAATCCTGAGTTTCTACATACTTTTTGAAACCTTTTGAACCTTTTTTTGTGATCTGTCTGCGGACAGCGCGCATGTCCGCGAACCGCGTACAAGCACCCCTATAAAAGACCACACCCTAGAGCTTATTCTCATTGTGTTTCTGACTATTCTTCAGAACACAGCGATTTTTGCTGCCACCTACAGATTACACCATCATTGAGATGGCATCCATGGCTGAACTACTGCCACCTGGTGCAGCACCTGCTTCACCACCGCCCCCAACCCCTCCAACACCACCACCTCCCCAAAGGCCTGAAGAGGGGAACAGGAGTGAGGATGCCGAGGAGGAAGAAGAGGATGATGAGAATGAGGTAGTGGAAATCCCTACTACCCGCACTAGGCATGAGTCTTGGGTGTGGCGGTTATTTACCATTCATGGGAATGGTCTCAAGGCTTGTGCGAACCGAGTCACCTGCAATGAGTGCAAAATGGTACTCAGTCGCGGGAGGCATTGTTCGTACAGCTTTGGGACCACTACCATGAAGCGACACCTCAAGTCATTTCACCCTGGGGCCGTTCGCAAGGTTGTACCTTGCGAGGAGCGTAATAGGTTGATTTCCTCTACTTCATCCTCCGTTTCCGATCCTGTCACCAAAAAGAACACCTCTGTGGGACAGCGTCTTCCTCAAGCTGCCTCACAGGCCATACATAATGTTGATGACCCCTACCTTTCGAGGGTCATAGTTGTGTGTATGTATTGCGACACAGTACTCTGCAGGGGGGAGCGACTTCGTAGTGCTTTTGAGACTATCGTCTCAGAGCATGAGAAATCCTGCTCACTACCCAAATAAAACCCACTCTACATCTTCCTCTCTCTGCTCGCCCTTTCTTATCCCTGTGGTTGGTGTCCCCCCTTTACCCTCCTTTCCCCTCCTCTCCTAGTGTGTTGTGTATAAAAAAAAACAAAAAATATAAAATAACAAAAAAATAAAATAAGGCTCTTTTCAGAGCCGCGTTTCACAGTTAAAAAATAGAAGTGAAAATATATGAAGCACAGCCCTTTGTATTTTTTAGAAGTCCGTGGACAGTCCGCGGACATCTAAAATTTTTGGTTTCTACCCTATCAACTATTGCAATTTTCTCTGGAAGGAAGTGGTGGCTCTGAAAAGAGACTTTGGGAGGTGTTTGTGTTTCAAAAATTATAAATACTCAACACCTACTTAATTGTGTAATTCTAAAAAAGGTCTTAGAAAAATCTGATTGCCAGCAAAGTTAGATGTACTCCATCTCTGCGAAAAATGTATGTACTACGAAACATAATATTTTCATTGTGAAAAGAGGACATGCCAAAATCTCTTAGAAAGGCACAAACAGCCTTATTGACATTGCGCCTTTTTGGACCAAATGAAGAAAAACGAAGCCACATTTGTCTCTGCGCAATCCGTGAAAAAATTACTTGAGAATTTGGAAACATGTCCATGACCTTCCCAAGTCCTTCTTTCATTGCAAATTGCAAAGAAATTCTAGACACATGTCCTAAACTGTTCCCTCCACAATGAATTATAATTATATCTGGATGTTGCTCTGTCTCCAAAGTAGCACAGAGAGGTAACAAGTCCAACCACTTCATTCCACGTACTCCATGCCAGTGTACTTCCACATGTGGGAATCGAAGATCTACAGCTACTCCACAGGTTTCTGCATGCACCTTCAACCAATGTATCCACGAGTCTCCCAAAATCCAAACAATCTGTTTTCTGAAACACACTGCGATAGCTATCTGTTCTTCTCTCAGCAGAAAGAGTATCTGAGAAACTCTCTCCTGGCACAACACACACACTAAACTTTCCTGACCAATCCCTTTCAGTGCTCATTCTCATTTGCATGACTTCTGAACCCAAAAATCCCCGGATGCAACACCCGATGTCAGCAAACTACCACCATGTCTGCGGACATACCGTAACATGAACAGCCCTTCTACCATTTCCACTTCACTCTCTGTGCCATTCACTCATTGGATGTAGCTAAGAAGTCACATGACCATCCACCAATCACATTCAAGACCTCTACATCTAACTGCATCATCATAGATCAGCACTGCAAATGTACTGTGAATCTCTCTGATTACAAGTGTCATATCATTGGCAAGCACCATCTACAAGAAATACTGTACAAGTCTCCAAGATTTCTACTTGCAGCTCCATGCATATCCATATGCATGAACACAAACTACAGGTATGCATATTTTCTGTACAGTACAAGAACACATTTTCTAACTGACGTTTAGCTTGTATAATCTGTAAAATGAATCTACTATCTTTTTTTCAATTTCCTTAAATGAACTGTCACTTACAAACCTTTATACTATTTAATTTCTTTATACACACACACACTCAAATCATGTTAAACTAACATTTTTGAAATGAAATATATAGACTACATGTTGTCAAACAGAATTGCATGCACACTCTATATTCATATCTCAAATAATAATAATACTTGTACAATTACATATATATGTTTTTTAATTTCTTTATTTATTGAATTACTTACATTTACATAGGACAAGAAGCCATGACATTGAGGCACTATTACTTGGGTGAGCTTAGTTACAGGAATAATGGTATTCAGTGCTACATTATGAATTTCACAAGACATAGTAAATATATATTGTTTGCTACAGTTAGTAATTGCAATACAATTTCTTCATTAAGAACATATCATATGTATTCAACTGGTGCGACATATCTTATGTAAATAAGATAGTTTTAATGGTTTTGAGGAAGGTGCTGAGGATGGCAATTAAAAATTAAAAGCAGTGCTACATACAAAAGAAATTACTAATTTGTTTCTTTTACAATTGCAGTGAAGACAATTCTCCTGAAAAGAAGCAGCCGAATTTGAAGTACAAAGAACAACTAAGAAGTAACCTGCTCATTTTAGAAAATAATTAAGTAGAATATCACCATAATATTTGTATTATAACTCAAACACACTTTAAGGTCAATTCATGGTATTTCTGTGCCTAGAAATAGAGATTCTGCACCATTCTGTCCAAAAATCCCCATGTCTTAAACAGCAATTTACAGACAGAATGGCCCACAAATTCCTATTTTTCGACACACAAATTACCCAACTCAACCGCTAGAATTTAGATGTTATAGAACAAACAACTGTTTTAATTGTATAGCATTAGACATACTATTTATACTTCTCCACACCACACCACTAGCTTACTTTTTTCTGTCCTCTGAACCCCAGTTTAGTAACACATTAATTCAATAATACCCATCCCTCCTAGTTGTAGTTCCCAATGCACAATCACACACCATTACATACCTCTTTATCATCTTACTCAAGCACTCATGCACACACCACACATACATTGCAGAACATCCCACCCATACCTTCTTTATTTTTTTCAACAGACCCTAAAGAATGCCTACCAAAAATGAAGTCTGTACAAAGCAACGTGGAAGTAGAGCAAATTAAAATAAAAGTGTCCAACATAAGCATCCATATCTAGCACAATTTGTAAAAAAAAGTTGAAACAAAACACCTAATACAGTCATTTAGCGAAACAAAAGAAGTTTCAAGTACAAAAACGTTGCCTCCTCTATCAAAATGTAAAGCAAACCATAAAACAATTAACAGAAAATCAGCTATCACTACAGATAAAACTGCTTCTTTAAATCTTGATAAAGTTCAAAGTAAGCATACCAAGAAAAGTATTTTAGCCATAATGTTCCATCACAAAGTCCTTCACAATCTTATAAAAACAGGAAAGAAACCAGGTTCAACGCTTAAAACCTATCGTAGGAAATTAATCTTAGAAGCGTTGATAGACATTGCAATTCTTCTCAAAAGAAAGTTATTTATTTTAGTGTTAAACAAAATGACCCCACTAACAAAACTAATAACTAAATTACAAAAAAGACTTCTCAATAAACGAAATGTCAACAGAAAGAACTTCTTAAGTATCTTCAGAGGTGAATGGAGTCACACTACAAGCACAGAACCACACTTTAATGAAGAAGCGTACAAAGAAAAGCAAACAAATACAATTGCCATACATAGAAGTGGTCGAGGTTATGAAAAAGTTAATAATACCATAATGGAACAAGAAGTTCTCCTTACAAAAATATGCCCTGAAAACTAAGAATTACCCCTCCATTCAACTGAATCAGAACATCTAGTGTACAAATGGCCAGGCACGTCAATGTGTAACATTCCCAAACAATTTTTCAAGTCTTTACGCCAATTCCTTAATCAATATGTGAAAAGCAAAGACAAAATCAAAATTAAAATACTGCAAAATATGGATACCTGTCCAGTACGCAAGTAAACAGGTCTACAAGGACATTCATTGTCCTGCATTACTGGACCTACTTGCAAAACCACCTTCCATGATATCAAAAGGATTTCAACACATCATTCAAGTATAAGAAATCTAGTTTATAAACTGTACTATGCTAAAAGTCCTGCTTTAGCGCTAGCCAATTTAAATACCATTCTTCTACATGGTACAGCAAAAGACTTGCTAGAAGAAATTGACTATATCCAGAAAAAAATATTTTGGAAGTGAAACCCACTTACAGAATGAAATAGCTGTAAACCAAATTAGTAAAAATCCTACACATGGCAACCTTTTACTACACACATACAAAAAAGAAATACTAAAATTTAAAAGTACATCAGCTAAAGTACCAAACCATGTGTGTGTATGTTGCCGCAGAACTTTTAATAAAAGTAACACAAAAACTGTAGACCTATCATACAAAATAGAAGACAATGAAGATTCTTAATGGTTTGAATTAGCTCTCTACCTTATAGCAGAAAACAAATACAAAATAACTGACCCCGTAATACTTTGTAGTTACTGCACTACAAAACCTGACAACAACCGAACTCCTTCACATGCTATCACAAATAATTTGGAATTATATCCACTTCCAAAACCCCTTCAACAACTTAATTTATATGAGAGCATCATAATTCAAACAGTGCACCCACAAGCAATATTACGCCTTCAACCAAAAACTGCAAAATTACCTCCCTCTGAATTAGTGAAAGGTTTAGATCTAAAAGAAAATGTGCACACTCTAGGAGTGCAGCGTCCAATGCAACAATCTTTAATTATCTTGGTAAATGGAGTACCTACAAAAGACAATACAATTTGGCAACAGCTGGTAGATTTACATAAAGTTAGATAAGCCTTGCAATATCTCAAAGAGAATAATGAATATTACAAAGAAATTAATATTGAAGAAAACTTGAAGGATACAACTGAAATAATTCAAGAGACACATGAAGCTGGTCAATTTGAGCTACTAGATCCTGCTAGAATATCAAACACTTTAGACCATTATACAATTAATCCATTGCACTTTTAATGACACCATAGAAGATGCACTGGAAACGTACCAAATGCATCAAACAAAAGGATCACCAATCAGCATATGGGCAAAAAGTATAGAAGCACATGCTTTTCCTCTACTCTTTCCTACTGGCAAAGGAGCAAGGTCCGATGATAGACCTATTCAAATATCAACACCAGAATACCGCTCATTACGGATGTATACTGAAGATCCCAGATTTAGACAAAATGTGGAATGCATATTCCACCTACTCTTTGAAAGTGAACTAGCAACTTTATGTTACGGAGTTGCACACATATTAAAATCAGGATCACACTTTCAAAATAAGACAGCTACACAACTATTACAAAAAGTGCAACAAAAAGGTGAGGTTTTACAATCAAATATTTCAAATCTATTAGCAAATATGCGTGGTACTAAGGAATACTGGTTTCAACGTCATGGAGATGTACGCTGTATGATCAGAAACCTTGGGCCACCCACTTGGTTTGTTACATTAAGTTGTGCAGAATATGCATGGGAAGATTTACATGATTTCCTACGCATATCAAACAAAAACAAAACAAACATAGATATACTAAAACCTTGAGAACTTTGTTCTCTGGATCCTGTTAATATTTCAAGATATTTTCACCATTGCTTCATTGCTATGCTACATTTTATTTGTAATAAAACTGTTTCTCCCCTTGGAGAAGTCCAACACTTCTTTTGGAGAAAAGAATACCAAGCCAGAGGAGCACCACATATCCACATGCTTTTATGGATTAAAGATGCTCCTAAATTTGGTCAAGATAGTGATACCACTGTTTTACAGTTTATTGAAAAATATGTCACTTGTGAAATTCCATCGGAATCCAAAAATAGTGATCTTCATGCACACATTTTAAAATTTCAAAGCGACAATTGAGGCAAATGTTGTTGTCGCAAATACAAAAACAAAGGGAAATACTACACCAAATGCCGATTTGGTTTCCC
Source organism: Ambystoma mexicanum (assembly GCF_040938575.1). Lineage (NCBI taxonomy): Eukaryota > Metazoa > Chordata > Amphibia > Caudata > Ambystomatidae > Ambystoma > Ambystoma mexicanum. The sequence goes on from NC_090926.1 coordinate 482,036,300, forward strand.
TAGACCAGTTACAAATACAGGTCAAGTCAACAACCTCATGTCTTCAGTTAGACATAGTGTTAAAGGTAAGTCACCTAAAAATACATATTAGATAAAAAGAAAAGTAGAAGAAAAATATATCAATGATTACAATGCAATCATTGCCCACTTATGGAATGCAAACATAGATGTGCAGTACATAGCAGATAATTCTACTGCAGTTGCATAATATGTCACAGCATACTTAACCAAAGCATAAAAGACAGAGCTGCGAGACCTCTGGAATGACCTGTCATCAGATAAAACAGTATCTCAAAAACTATACAGCTTGGGCATAAAAATGCTGTCGCATAGAGAATGTGGATCCTATGAAGCAGCTGATCGTTTAACTGGTACTGCATTGTATGGTAAATCTTAAAATATAGTATGGCTAGGTCTTGGTCCAGCTAAATCTAGAAAAAGAGTTCTAAAATCATATGAAGACATAGGGCCTCATTACCACCCAGGCAGTCTGGAAATAACGGTGGCGGTAAACCCGCCAGCACCGTTGTTTCTGGACCGCCTGATCCCGACCCCTGCAGGCAGGAGGTGATGTTCCCGCCAGGTCTGACCTGCCGGGTTTAACACCTCCCCCATGCAGGGGGACGAGGAAACACCAGCAGCATTAAGAGATGCTGCCGGTGTTTCCATGATCCCCATTTCCATTGAGTCCCATAGGACTCAATGGGAATGGGGATTTACACCATTCCGCCTCCATGATTCCCAGAAAACCGGGGTTGTAATGCCCCGGTAATTCCGGGAATCACGGAGGCGGAATGGTAATATGGGTCCAGCGGTAACCAGGTGGTTTTACCGCCTCGGTTACCGCTGGACTCGTAATGAGGCCCATAGAAACTATAGCCAAACATGATCCCAACAGCCAAGACATTTTAAAAAACAATTTATTGGACACATACTACCCAAACAGTAGTACCACTTTGGAAACCATGTGTCTATACCACATAGCCCAAAACGACACATACAAAAATAATATAAAACCTGATAAAAAAATTGTAAATACAGAGTGACAAACTGTGAAGGCAGCTTAGTAAAACTCACCAAACCAAATTTAATTAATCATATCAAATTGTCATTAAAGATTCCTCAACATAAAGAAGTATATTACATGTCCCTACTACAACTCTTCAAACCATGGAGAAAAGAAGAAGAAATACTAGATAACTATGACTCATAGGAAGACGCTTTCAAAGCAAATGAAAGCACTATAACTGATGTAAACTTTACACGGTACAAAACAATGTTGCACAATGAACAGCAACACAAAGAAGAACTCCAGGCCCAACTAGATAAGGATACTCCTGACAGTAGTCAACCTTCTGTAACAGGAAGCCAAGAACCACTGGGAGAGTCACTATTAACAAATGAGGCAGAATTAGCTATGATAGAAGTAGAAAACACCATGGGCCTCATTACGACCCTGGCGGAAATCGCGGTGCTAAATGCACCGCGGAGCACAGCGGAAAGCTGCCGATAGCGCCATGGGGGTTGGCGGATTTTCCGCCCCATGCCGACCTTGGCGGGGCGGTAAATCCCCATTCCCCATTTTACCCTTCCCCATTCCCATTTTTGCCCCATAGGGTATAATGGGAGTGGGGAAGGAGTTAATTGCGCCACCGTAAAATACGGTGGCGTAATTAACATCAAGGTCCCGTAGCGCCATGGATTTCTCCGCCCGGAAAAACCAGGCGGAAAACGTTCCATGGCGCTACGGGAACTCGTAGTAGGGCGGACGGGTCCGCCGCGAATAACGCTGGCGTAAACCCACTCCGCCAGGGTCGTAATGAGGCCCCATGTGTCAGTATGATGATAAAGAAGACAACTATACTACAATCAAAACTAAACAATGAGCAACATAGCATTTTTCAAGAAGTAACAAAAGAAATTGCACATGGTGTACAACATAAAAACAAAGAATGCACCTGCCAAAATTACAAACCTATACTATTGTACGTCAGTGGTGAAGCTGGTTCTGGCAAAACATTCCATATCAAAATCATCAGTAAGTTCCTTCAACAACTGACAAACAACAAACTGTCAGCTGTTGTCACTGCCCCCACATGTTTAGCTGCCTACAACATAGGTGGTGTCACTTTACAGCGATTACTACTCCTGCCAGTAGAACACCCAAACAAATTAGACTATTACAAACATTCTACAGAAGCTGCAATGGAACTACGCAGAGTATTGAAACAAATGAAAATGCTACTAATAGATGAAGTGAGCATGTTGTCCAACCCAATGTTGGCTTTGATTCACCTCAGATTACAAGAAGTACTCAAAACAAACTATGAAGAGCTCTTTGCAGGAAAACACATTATTGTTTTCGGAGATCTTCTTCAATTGACACCAGTAAAAGGTGAGCCTATTTTTAAAACATTAGGACACAAACTCTGCCGTAAAAATGTTGGCATCATTGGAAATGTCAACCTTTGGCAACATTTCCAATACAGAGAATTAACAGAAAACATGCAGCAATCTGCAGATATCACTTATGCCAACATCAGATTTGGTATACTTTCTAAAGAAGCAGAAGCAATATTGAAAACCTGACACATTCATGCACTTTATGGTGATAATGCATGTGCTACAGATGTTATGGAACAATTAGCCAACAAAAATGTCAATTGTATGGCCTTAATGCCAACTCTTGCAAGCTGTTTAAAATTCAATTAAATAATGTCAAGTAAAGAAATGCAACCAATAATGGAAATTAGCACCACAGACAAACAAGATATACATGGTATGACACTACCCATGTGTGACCAAGCCACAACAAGACTAAATAGTTTAGCAAAATCAATCTCAAACACAGCAGGCTTGGAAAAGATATTAAAATTATCCTTAAATTGCAGAGTAATACATAAATGTAACCTTGATGTGGACCAAGGACTACTTAATGGAGCACTGGGTACAGTTGTTGGCTTTCAAACATACCCACGTGACAACAAAATTCAGTTTGTCAATATTCTCTTTGACAAACTTTCATATGTAAAAAGGAAAGGACGCTCAACAGCTCGATTCCTTCTCTTCAAAGACTTGTATGTACGCAGAGAACAATTTTCTCTAACTCTTCCATACGCAGTCACCATTCATAAATCACAAGGTCTTACCCCAGACAAAGCAATGATAGACATTGGTAACACAGTCTTCAAAGAAGACATGAGCTACGTAGCACTATCACGCTTACGTACACTTGACGGTCTATTTCTAATCAACTTTGATGCAAGTAAAATAAACGCTGATATTCCTTGCATTTTAGAATACAATAGACTTCGCTCACTATACACCCCCCATCTAAACACATATTCTGTACCACAAAAAGTAAAACGTTCTAAAAGAAAACTAAATCAAACAGAAATGCAACAGGATGTCACTGCAAATCCTCCAAAGAGAGTAAAAGAAACTAAAACTTCATCAAGTACCACAAACATAAAAGAACCGATTAGGGAAAGTAAACCAGGTACTTCATCAAACGAGGAAGACAAACTAAAAAAAAATCAATCAGATACAGAACTACCTGGTCCATTTAAACTCTCAAATATAGTTGAAGTAAGATGCTACGAAAACGTAGCAATGAATATTCTATGTCAATTGCCACCAATTGTTGACAACATTTACTTACACAGTACAGACCAATTTGTTTGCAAATGTTAGTACTTAACAGAAATGCAACAATCCTGATAACATGTATAGCGTTTATGGAATAAGACAACAATTGGACTACTATGCTGGAATGGTTAAATTTACTATAAACTCACAGGAAGATCCACAAGAATTTCTAGTGTACTTTCTACAAGTACAGGAAAATAATAACATACCTATAAATGAAATCTTGCAGATTTCATACATGTGGAAACATACATATACTCTCTGCAACAATGTGACACAAGAAGAAATCCCCAATGAACGCTTCATATATATATATATATCAATAGCTAATTGTGAATCCATTCCATTTCAGCAACTTGTACAAAATGCCATGGTAGATTATGTACTACCTGCAATTCAGATAATCGATCCACGTTAGTAATACAAACACATAGTAAATACGTAATACTAATGCTCCTACGTTACAATGCAGATGGTACCAAAAACAACTGCAAGCTGACTGGATTCACACATGGTCAAATATCACTTGGTAAATAAACCTTCACAACATTAGGTATAATCTGCCACGCAGGAGCCACAACCAATTCAGGGCACTACACTGCATGTATAAAAAAAGAAATGTGGATGGTTTGAATGTAATGATAGTACCATTAATCTAAAGCAGAGATTACCAGCAAATCTTACAAATGCTTATTTAATGTTTTGAAAACCAAAATTTGATAACTAAACTGTACTTAAAACCTTAAGTAAACTTGTAGTAAAAAAATATAAACTGTTAAAATATTCCAAAAGTTATCTAACGGCCCAAAGATTCTACAACAACTAATCAGATGAATGAATACCACTAAATTAGAGCAAAAAATAGACAGTTAGAACACGCAAATTGGTCCCAAAATTTAACAATATCCAAACAGATAAATCAATACCACTAAAACATATAAAAAAATAGACAGATAGAATACGCCTACTGGTATCTAACTGCGCCAAAATTTTACAATATCCAAACAAATAAATAATATGTTACTGCTCCAAAAAACTGCAACAAGCCAATGTATAAAGCATTAGCCAGAAACATCAAGTGAACACTGAAAACAAACAAACAAATATACTGTAGCATAACAGAAAAAGGTTTTTTTTTTCTCCCACAGACCCAGTGATTTTATCAACAGACACAGAAACTGAACAAATTGCACAGTATTCTGGTTTGTAATCTACTAAATATGATGGTCCATAAAAAAAAGAATGTTGATTATACAATGTAATAAGTCATTACAAAATACTAATACTAACATGCTATTTTCTTTTATCACAGAAATGAACACGAAATACATGTACTCCAGTTACTAAACCAAACAGTAAGAATATTATAATAAGTACAACCATTGCAGCATATCACACCCATAGTGGCTTATAACTTTGTTCCTTATAAATTTGTTTTTGACTCAAAGTTATAAGCAACTATGAGTGTGATATGCTGCGGTGGTTGTGGCCAGAGCATAGAGTCGTGGGTGCATGGCCAAATGGCCATGCACCCAACACTCTATGCATTGGCCACAACCACCTCAGCATATCACACCCATAGAGTCAAACATTTCAACTATGGCCTATTCCGATTCATGGAACAAACTGTGCGCCGAAAATCCCAGCGCAAGCAGGCGGAAGGTGGCGCAAGCGTGAGAAAGCAAGTGCACATGCACGCGTGCGATTCAAGGAAGGTGCTGCGCTTGTTTCCCACTGGCTGTGCGCCAAATCGGTGCATGTCGCATTTTGGCACACACGTCATCAAATGGCGATGTCGCACTCGGGCACACACGTCGTCAAACGGCGTGCGCTACACGCACAGCAAAAGCGCACATAGTGCAGTGCACATAACAAAAGTGGGCGGAACAGTGGGCGTAACACGTGGAGTGGGGAATAACGCATGAAAAAGAAGGCATAACTGGGTAAGTACTGCAGGGAACTACACGGAACGCCCACACGCACACAACCAACCCGTATTCATGGATTCGAATACGGGAAACCCGCGCATGGCAAAAGACGCACACAGGCGTGAACGCGTCCGCCACACGAAGGCAGGTGGAAGTGTCGCCTCGCACAGTATAAAAGTGCGCGCAAACAACAAGCACATATATACAGCTACGATGAATGCCCCATTTGTCGCAGCACTGATCGCGGGACACCGCAGGAGGAGGAAAATAGCCAGGGCATGCATTTTTTCACCACGGACAAGCCTTTTTGGGATGCCTGACAACCAGGTCTACGGCAGGTATAGGTTTCCACCCCATATCATCCTAGACCTGGTCAGGGAGTGGGAAGATGAACTTACATCCCCCCCCTTTGCTCCCAAGCATTGAGCCCCTGGGAGAAGGTTCTCAAGGTCCTGCATTTTTTGGCCACTAGGTCATTTTAGCGGACTACTGCCATAGTGGGTTGTCTCACAGGCCACGCAGTCACGCTGCCTACACCAGGTCTTGGCAATCTGACAGCGCGCCCATCAGTCCGCAGGCACATATACATGCCCAGAACACCTGCAGAAAGGCAGGCCATTGTCCTGGACTTTTAAAGGGTGGCACACTTCCCCAAAGTGCTTGGTGCCATAGATTGCACCCATGTGGCCCTACGTCCACCTAGGGCCACTGAGCACATCTACCGAAACCACAAGCACTGGCATTCCATCAATGTACAGGTGGTATGCGATGCAAAGGGAATCATCACCTCTGTCTATGCAAACTACCCTGGCTCCACCCATGACAGTTTCATATACAGAATGTCCGCCCTGAGCCGGGCCCTGGAAGCTGGGCAGCATGGCGACACATGGCTCCTAGGTGAGTACAAATGCCCTTGCACATGCCGGCATGTCACACACACACAAATACACAAACCCCAATAATCACAACCATTATCACCTCTCCAGGGGACAGTGCCTACCCTCTGAGCAACCACATGATGACGCCAATCCGGAACCCCACCACACCACCCCAGGTAAGATACAACGCGGCCCATATTGCAACCAGGGCCATAGTGGAGCGCGCATTCGGAGTGCTCAAGTCACGCTTCCGCTCCCTTGACCGCTCTGGTGGGCAGCTACTCTATGCACCCCCAGTAGTGTGCAGGATCATTGTGGCAGCATGCGTCCTGCACAATGTTGCAACACGGCAGGGCGTACCGGTGTACATGGTGGTGCCCCGACATCCCTAACCACAGGCACAGGCGCTGCCCATGGGTGGAGATAGGGCACGTGGCGTGGAATCCCGGACCCAGCTTGTGGACACATTTTTCACCTAAACTCCCACCCCTGCGGAGTGCACACAGGCCTGGCACATACCAGATGACAATCGATGATGACAAAGAGACAGTCAACTGTCACAACCTTACCACCCTGAGATTGTTGCCATGGAAGAACCACATTGTGTGCCTCCCTAGCTACTTAAAAACAAGCAATCCTGTGTGACCAAAAGGCTCACATGCAAGGTGTGAATCACACACACCTGCAAAACAGGCCATGACTATCACTGGTATGTCACTCAAACCCTCCCAAACCACAATATGACATGGCAAGCAATAGCCATACACCAACACAGTACCAATAAGGTACACATTGCCATGTGAAAAATATAAATTGGCATCAGACAATGATGCCTGACATGGAATCAGATGAAATGACTGACCAACAACCTCCCACCCAAAATAAGTCATACCCAAATGCATTCCAAAAGTTGTAGTTGTAACATAACAATGAATGCCTGTCTACATGCACATTGTGCATTGAAAAATCAACACTGCAGCTTCTGTGTGTCGTGTCCACCTCCTGCAACACACTGCTCAGTGCACAGCACCGTTAACAGCCATTGCGTGTGGTGCACACCCTGAGCATCACATCTAAGCGACAAACCACATCAAATAGCAAATTATGCATGTACAGGATCCACAATTGGTCATAGGACATGTGCTGCAGGGACACAGTGGGCACCAGAAGGAAAACAGAGTGTATACATGGACATGGAAGGGCGGTTGTACATGTAGTGCATTATAGTGCAAGTGTGTGGGTCAGTAGGGACATGCACTAAACATATGCATGTGCAATCAAGTGACCATCAGTGTCCTCTACACATCACATGTGAACATTCACCATCTGTACACCCCAGCATGTCAAACCACAACTATCCCCTCACACCTGAAAGGTAAACACAACACATGAACAGGCATTGATCAGCAGAACACATCATGTACATAGGATACCCCAATTACAATGTCAGGGTGCCCATCACACTGCAGGGCAAGGAAACTATCAACAACAAAGCACCCCCCCCTCCCTCACAAATCACCATGACCCACTGAACAACTGCACCAGGGTTATGGAGCCTTCATCATTGAATTTAACCTGGCCACAGGATCATCCTTCCCCTTTGTCACAATCTCCCACCTTGTGTGTAAAAAGTTGCCAGCATCCTCACAGTCCACCTTGATTTGCAAAAACACTACATCCAAGAGAACTCAAAGCAGGCCAACACAGAAGCCAAGCAAAAAGCCTGCAGGCAGACAAACTAACCAGAACAGCCTCCAGTAGATGACTTGAAGTAGCAGTACCTCACAAAGGCCAAGTACTACCAGAATGACGTAACAACCAAGGTAGCACAGTAAAACAATGTCACAACAGGATATGTAGCATGTCTGGTACATAACATAGAATGATGCACCACAAACGGATGTGTACTGTCACAGCTCCCGTGTACAGGTGCAGGAGTGGCTTGAAACAACCACCCCCAGCGTGTTCTGGGTGGCTGCAAGGTCAAACTCACACAGGCCTCTGAGACCCTGGTGGGGAAGGAGGGTCAGGTATATGCAGTCGGGACAGGCATTGGCATACTGGATAACTGGAATGAGGGGCAGGAGAGGGGAGTAGGATTGACACGGCAAAGTAGGGAATGCCCAAAAATGTAGTACTCACATTAACACATACACAATCATACCAAACTTGGTCATCATGCACATAGCAACAATTCACTGAAATGGAAGTCAAAGAGAAACTTATCTCTGGGGTGAGTGCTGGCCTCCTGCCTGCGCACTCTCAGGTCCGGTAACAGGAGCACTTCAATGCTGCAAAGAGAGCCACAGTTAAAAATCTGTGTGTGCCCATGACACACAAACACACCACCAAATATGCCCAAAGTAACAAACTACTCTACAAACAGACAATCTGGTGTGGATGCTTCGTACCCATACGTTACATTACCCCTGTGATGGTTCATACACAGTCAATGCAGTAAGTCAGGTGCCGGTGGGTGCGTGGCAAATGGAACACCAATGTGTCACAATTCACACAACATGCAATGTTCCCTAGGTAAGCAGACAGACGCATATAGCAAGGTATGACTTCAGAACAGGTTGTGTTCCACCATGACCGAAATAAAGTAGGCAGTGCATGTTTCAAATTCTACATGGAAATGAAATGCACTGCACCCGAGTCTGTCCCTTGCTGTCTGTCCCTGTGAGCTGCTTCTTTCCATGTCTCGAAACGCTACATGAGTGATACAAGTGCCTCAATGGGCCATGGTGGACCACAGGGTTTGTGCCACTGCCCCTGCAGGTGCCCCAGACAACCTTACAATCAACTAGCCATGAGTCCACCAACACATCTGAGCTGTATTGTGCACTTCAACACCAATATTCACCCAAGCTCACCCTCAGTGCTGCTACTAAGCATGCATGTGCAACTGGCCTGGTGGAAGGTTTGCTGTGTTGTGGCCCCCCAGTGCTGCTCACCTTGCCTTCAGTCCCTTGAAACACGTCAGCAGTTTTAGGATGTATGATTGCAATCCCTGTGCCTCTGCTTGCGCACACATGTGCATGTGGGCACCACCAAACGTCTCCAGATTCCAGATGTCCAATGGCCCATGTCTGCTGGCAAAGGTGGTCTGGAGGCTCATCCACCTGCAGAAAGGGCATGAAACACATGATTAATGCTTTAGATTCATATGTGTGTGTCTCTTCAGACATCACATCACTGGACCATGTCAGAGACGTATATATCAGAAATCACACCATCAGTCTGTCTTTCACAGCCAAAGTCTGGAACACACTATCTACGGCATGAATTGCAACAAGCACATGTACAGTAAAGATAAGAAACATACTACACAATGCATAGAAATGAATGTGCACATGAATCATGAAACACTCCATCTAGCAAAAGCAGAACAGTGGTCAATAACACCCCAATCATCCCCACTAGGGGTGTTAACACAAGTTCCACAGCAGCAGACATGCCACAGATATGACAGTCCAAAGCCCTTGTGTAATAGGCTGTTACACCAAACCATCCTTGCGTGCCCATGGATAAGGGAAGCAGGAGTGGCATATGTGAGTCAAGGACAACCAAGCAGCAAACACATACACAAGACAAGCCTGAAGGGCCCAGCTGGAACAGACAGTGGATGCTTTCAAAAGCCACAAAGCACCACACTTTCACATGAAAGCACAATAGACAAGCAATTTTAAACTATATTAACTAATTACACTAACTATGAAAAACCTACATTACCTAATTAAACTAACTATCAAACAGAAACTTAACTAACTAAACTAAAAGAAAAATCAAAAATGGCCACATACGACCCGGGGGGGAGGTACAGGGTGCTGCTCAACACCCACATGCGATGATGCTGAGCAAAAAAAAACTCCATGGGCTCAACGCCTGCACAGCCCGACCTATGTGGGAGACTGTCGTCCGAGTCTGGCTCGTCCTGGAAAGGAGGACGTGGCACAGTAGCCTGGCCACACCTAGCCGCAGCTTGACCCTCGTCGGCAGCAAGTCTGCCGGACGGGTGAGCCTGGTTCTGTGTGGCGATGACATGTAGGTATGCAGGCAGAACCTCCCGTGATGCACGTGCTTCCTCTTGCAAGGTAGCACGTGTAACACAGAGTTCCTCCTGCAAGGCCTGGCTGGACAACCGCTGCACCTCCCGGTAAGCCTGTAGCTCAGCTGAGATTGTACGCTCAAGCAGTGCAAACCTCTCCTCTGACCGCTCCCTCTGGGACATCAGAAGGACACCCAGAGTGGATTTGAGGGAAGCATACTCCTCCCTCAGGGCCACCATGTGTGCCTCTACGTAGGCAGCAATTGCTTCATGCAGAGATGACATTTCAACCTGGCGTGCCCTGTCTGAGGCCGCTATGCCCATCCTGAGCGAGCGGGCCTTGGACTGTGCCGCCTGCTGCTGGAGAAGCACCTGCCTAGCAGGGGGGAGCACGGATCGGGCCACACGATCCATACTCTCAGCGATGTTCTCCATTGCGGCCCCCTGCCATTCTGAATTGGCAGTCATGTCTTGCTCCCACTCAGTATACTGTGGTTGCGCGCGGCCACCTCGTTGCTGGGCTTCACCCCTGTGGGACCCAAAGACCGGGTGTCCTCGTCATGTTGGCACCACCCGCGGCTGCACGACTACATGCCCCCATTGACGTGATGTCCCAGGCACATCAGTGACTGGTGTGGAGGATGACCCTGCGTCCCGTTCCACCACGGGCGGAGGTTCCAAGACTATCTGACCCCTCAGTGCAGGTGTTGCGGACAGAGGAGTGTCCACATCAGAATCACTCACCCCTGACACATGGACCTGATGCTCATCCAACTCGACATGGACGTCAGAGTCGTCATCAGGGCTGGACTCATAGGCAGCCAGAGACAAGATGGACTGTAGCACTTGAGGGTTTTCGTGGCCTACCACACCACGACCCCCACTTGTGACGGGTTGATGTAGTGATAACAACCCTGTGCCTCCCATGACAACATCATCGTCCAGCTCCATTGCGTTATCATCTGAAAAATAGAGAGAAAAAAGGTCACTACACATGTCAGAAGCACGCAACACAAACACTGACAACAAACACATCAGGCAGACATGTGACACACAAAATAGAACCTGGCATGCATGCTGGGTCAACTTGGAATTGCTTCTGTGATCAGACCTGTTGAAAGGTGGCAGTTTGCATTGAAGTGGGTCTATGCAGTGCAGCAAATGTGTATGTGACTCACTACCTACATGTACAAGTACTTCATGGTGTGTGTCAGAAAATGTGAAGGCAGTGCAAGGTCAACTTCAGGCATCATGTGCAATGCACATTCAATGGGTAGCATATCTACAAGCAAAGCACCCCTCCACCCAAGTGGAAAAGCAGGGATGCCTAGCATGGTATCAAACGGCTGACCATAGACCTGTGTATTGACAGGCAGTGTTGCCTAGCATCAACAGCTTCATGTGAGTCAAGTGACAACACTGCAAATGATGATGGGACAGTAAGCAGGACACATGATGAAACGTCTGGAGGCCACCCACGTGTGAAGAAGACACTACACCAGTTGGACAGAGTCATTGGCCATTGAACAGACTTAGGCCTGTGACCCACCCAGATTGTCAGACCCTAAACATGTGTGCAACGCAGTAATGAGCCACAGTTGACATGGGAAGGCTGATGAAATGCCATGTAATGTATGTCACCCAGGACTTGTATTACAGTGATCATCCAGTCAAGGACACATAGGGGCATGCGTGCAATGCACATGGAGCATGAATGGGCACTCATGTCCCTGCGGGGCATCTGACCTCTGCACAGTACAAGTGAGATACCCTGCATCAAGTGCTAAGGCTGTACCACACAGCATATGTCTGGCAGATTGGTTGCGGGAAGTTAGCATGTACACAGGACGCATGAACAGGGAAGTACTCAACAGCAATATTGAAGCAGACCAGTGCAAAGGTGGAATTGGGGTGCAGAGCGGGGCGTGGAGGGGCAATGGAGCATGCCTACATGGAGTACCCGCATGCAGGCAGAGGACACATGCACGTCAGTTATGCTATGACATTGTGCCTGGGCTGAGAGGAAGGTCACTCCACACTACATGCAGAAGGGCCAGTGAGCTGGAACATGGACCGGAGGGGCATACTGGTAACCAGCATGTGAGTAGGGTGCAATAGTGGTGATGCGGACAGTCCCCGTCTGCTCCACATGTCCACCATCCAGCAGAGCAGACATGCATCTCGGAAGCATTGCATTACTTGCACATCAGAACCATGTACACATCACATGTAGTGGCAATCATGCACAGCACATCCCACAAGTAAAACACACACGTCCTCAACAAACACGCATCAACACTCACTGGACTGGGCGTCAAAGTCCGGCATCTCTCCCACTCCTTCGACCGATTCAGATGGTATGAACTCTGCAACGAGTGACTCATGCGGAGTGAGGACTTCCTCCTCTGCTCCAGGCCCACCGCCAGTCACTAGAGTCAAGTTGTAATTTGAGGCACGCTTAGCCTTAGCGCTGCCTTTGATGTCATTCCAACGCTTTTTGCACTCTTTCGCCGTGCGTACCTCATGGCCGAATGCACTGACATGTTCCGCACCATGCTTCCAGTGGGTATCACGTTGGGCAGCCGTAGTCTGACTATTGGCACCCACTAGCATGTCACGGCTGTGGCCCCGCATGTAGCCCACGAGGAAGTCCAGTTCCTGGTTGCAGAAAGGCTTCTTCCTCGACGTGCAGGAGGTCGTGGCTGTGTGTGGGGTCCCAGCCTGTGCTGCAGGTGCAACCTTCCTCCTCTTGGATTGTGGCTCAGACCCTGGCTGGCTAATGCCGCCCTGACCAGTATGGCCAGTGGGTTTGGTGGATTGAGCCAAGGGAGTGGCAGGTGGAGGGACGACCAAAGGCCTCACTTCTGTAAGTGGCAGCTGGGTGCCCTCTAATGGACCCTGCGCAGCAACATCCACTGTGGCTGGGTCATTGACCGCAACTTTCCTGGTTGGCAGACTCACAACCGGGGTGTTGTTGGGTGCATCTGCTCCTGCACTTGCCAACACCCAGCAGTTCGGGGCAGCAGATGACATAACTGCCCCAGGGACACTTGTCTTGGTCAGGGCAGCCCTGCGTGCCCCTACGGTTTCCCTCCTGGCCTGTTGGAAATCTTCCAAGGGCTCCTCAAGTGCCAACGCAGCCTGGGCTGGCAGACCCTGAGCCTGGGTGGCGGTGTCCACAGCCGCACCTGTAGCTACCACTACCCTTGGGCCCGTGGCAGTCTATGGAACGGACTGCCGGGTCACACGGGCGCCAGTGCCAGATGCAGAAGTTGCATCTCCCGGAACCACAGAGGGTGGTGGCATGACTGCACCAACACATGGCACAACATCGTGCTCAAGTGGTGCACCCCTGCCTCTTCCCCCTCTGCGGCCTCCCTGGACACCATGGAGTCCCCCTACTCCCTGGTCACCCCAGCCATGTCCCTGACCACGCCCGCCCCGAGGAGTACGCCCAGCTGAGGCTCCCCTCACCGTTGGTGTCCTCCCAACCATGACACAGATGTAGTAGTGCCGGCACAGATGGAGTAGTGCTAATGGGAGGTGTTCACCACAATTGACCTGGGAAATTACGGTGAAGGGTGTGGGAAGCAAGATGTTAACAGCCCTCCTGCACCTGCAAGCCTGTATGTGACTCCGGTGATGTAGTGACGAGTTACACAACGCTCAGGCACCCCAAAACTGCTGGAAAACCGGGCACGCAACCCTGCAGCCTACGTGCGTGGAATCAACCTCCCGCAGTACGCGGTGGCACCCAGTAACACGAAAAACGCGGACGCGTGGGACACACAGGCTACTATGACATCAAAAACATTGTGATACACAGGGGCAGCCGCAGTGGGAAAAATAGTGTGCGCGACTCACTGTCTGACTAGCGCGATGCAGGAAAACATGCGTAGCCAACGCCCCCGCCAAAAGAAGAGATACGTCCTTGATAGCTGTGAAGTTGTGATGGTGCACAAAACAACACGAAGCAGCAACACACATCGGTCTCCACGAAAGGCACGTACAGCAAACTGCTGGCCCCGCTCACCTTTAACCCGTGCTGAGGGAAACGCCCGTGCTTGTCACGTCACTTACGCATGTAGGCCCTTTCCTCGGATTAGACGCATTCACACGGGGACGTGCATTTTTTTCACGCACGCGCTAATCCACTATGCTCACGTCACAGGGAAAACACCCGCGCACGCCCACGCGTGTCACGTCGCAGAAGCGCTTATGCGCAAAGGGCCTTTGGTCCAATGAAATCGCTGACGCGCTTACGCGCTAAGGGACTTTTGTTAAGCAGAAACCTGTGCAGTTCCCTCTGGGACCATTGCAAAAGATTTAGGCTTACAGGTGTTTGGCAGTAAACCCACTTGGTAGCAGTCTGTACCACACAGGTTCACCTGGTAGCTGTGGCTTAGCAGTCAGACTTCTCTCAAGAAGAGTTAGGCAGTATGTGGAGTATACAAGATAGGGCAATTTACACAGTAGAACAAGCAGACACGGAACAGAGCTTGGGTGTAAAGATAAATAATTATTTATTTTAAGGACACATCTATGAAAACACACTGGCACTAATACTGCAAACAACTTCAATTGCAATTACTATAAGTATATCAATCCCCTAACAATATTTCGACAAGTCTAGGTTCAACGGCACCACTTATTTGCAGACATAGGTGAATGCTTTAACCTAGATGGCACTCTAATATTCGTTAGAACGGGAGAGAAAAGGCAGGGTATGAAACCAACTCGGTAGCAACACTTTTACGAAGCAAATGTAAGGCCTGCAAGGCAGGATCTACTGTGGATCACAAGGTTCCGAGGCCAGGCCCACTCCGAGAGAGGCAAGGCGATATGTCCCAACAAGTATCACAGTGGAAACGCACTTCGAGTCTTTGTAACAAAATGTCACAGGAAGGTTGGACCAGTTTAGAACAAAAAGTTAAAATGGTCTGGAGGCAACCCAATGGAAAGGTAAGGATTTAAGACACCTCACGCTAACCGTCACAAGGGAAGCCAGGTGGACACGGTACCTTGTAAGTGAAGAGACAGCTCCGTCTGGGGCAGTTGTTCCTGGTGGTGGATGCAAGTCGGGGCTTTGCCAAGAGATGAGATGATCTTGTCGTCGAAGGAAAGTTGAAGATCGTTGCACCACCAGGGAAGCCACCAGCCACGGAGTGCTCCGTCACAAGGCACCACCTTTTGGTCGCGGTATGGGCTAGTGGCTATCCGGTTTCCGGGGTGCTCAGCATTGGCAATTCGACCACTAGGCCCTGGAAGTGAAGAAAAAGCAAAGGGACTGGTTGTTCCCACCAGTCAGGGGGAGAAGACTATCCAACAGGGAGATCTCCTCTGTCGTTGGGAAGTGGTGAGTCAGTTCAGCAGGGCTCCACCGGAGGTGTCGTCGTTGCAGGTCGGCTCAGCTTTACCCTCGTCGGATTCTTAGGTCCTGTGGCGACTTCTGAAGATCCAGTCCCAAAAGCCCTGCTTTTATGCAGCAAACCCCCATTCATTCAGCCTAGCTGTCAATCAAAACACGCTAAGTGGTGAGCGGGGTGGCTCATCACTTGAGCCAATCACACCAGAGTGCGACTTGAGTTGGCAAGGCAACTCAGTCCAGGGTGCCTAAACCCCCTCCCACATCCCCTGTGGTACCCAGACAGAATGGCACCACTCTGGAGGGCTTCTGTGTAGAAGCCTGCCAAAAGTGGAACAAAGGGCTCAACCTTTGGTTCGGAGTTACAGAGGTGAACACAGACGCCATTTTAAAAACCGAGTTCTGGCAGAAAGTACTGACCGGTAGATTTATTTAAGACAAATAAACCAGCGGTATGTTAGAGACTAACGGGAAAAAGTATTAGCCTCCACCAATGGGAAGAATCCCATAGAGTTATATTCGGGGTCGAATATAACAAGTAGTTTCCACTGCCACCAGCCAAAACTCGACGAGGTGGGACGGGACAGTGCCCCCTCAAATAACAGACCCAGGGGTAATCGAATTACCCCTACTAGTACGTCCACAATAGGATGGTTTGTACTAGTTCTGTTAGTAAATTTAGGTCTAGTAAAGCCAATGGTGACTTTACATGCCCTGGGAGACAGTAGTCAGTCCCAGGGTACGGAGTCTATGGTGGGGATCCGTTAGGACGCCCCAGTGTTACGGCACGGAGGGTGCGGTGTAACACACATAGTAAAACACATGAGACCCTATGGAGTAAAAGACCCCATAGCCCATAGAACACTTTGACATTCACAGGAATCAACAACATTCATGTCCAAGAATGGGAGAAAAGAGTTTCACTCTTGGCAGGATGGACAAAAACAAACTCCAGAAATCCAGCAAAGCTGCTGGGGTACTCACTAGGTTAGGAAATTCAGCCTAAACAGAGAATTCTCCCTAACACCTTTCCTCGCATTACACGCTGACGTGCACTTTTTTCACGTGCCAAATCAATCCGTATCAAGCTGGCGACGCGAAAACACACGGAAGACCACGCTCCTGCCCAGAAGGCCGAATTACTGCCCCCAAGAGCCCCGAGCATGCTCACACCTGCCATCTGCTGCTGCCTGACTGCCTGCTGCCCACGTGTCCTGCCATTTGCTGCCTGCACATCAGCCAGGGGTGTAGTTGCTGTGACCACCCCTGCTGGAACCGAAGACTCCCGACTGGGATTCCATCGCTCCACAGCCCAGCCCCAGGACACAGTTGCCCACCCACTTCTGCCTCTGGGGTTGCCATGTCCAGCTCAACACCATCTGGCAGCACTGACAACCACAAGCAAGAGAGGCAGAGGGCCACCAGCTTCACTGCCACCGAAGTTGGTGTCCTGGTGGAGCAAGTCCTGGGGCACTATGATGTTCTCTTTGGAAGTCTGCGCGCCGACAATGAAGGACGGACCAGGATCTGTATGGACATCATCACTGCCATCAACGCGGAGGGGGTGGCAGTCCATGACTTACATCATGTCAAGAAGCGCTGGGAGGACTTCAGGTCCAGGACCCTCAACACGGCCCGGCGCCTCGCTAAGGCAGTGGATACCAAGGGGTGCCAGGGCCAGGTGTCAGACCATCAAATGAGGGTCCTGGAATGCATATGCCCAGCGCTCTACGTCCAGATCCTTGAGAGGCAGACCCGTCTGGAGTCGAGTGGTAAGTGTACATGCATGTTGATGGTATGCTGTGTGGGTCGTGTTGTGCCAGTAGTGTGCAGGTTGCACATATGTTTATGTAGGGCCATGAATGGATGTGTATGAACATGGGCGTGTGGCTGCCACATGTGAGTCCTCTCAGGTGTGAGACACATTGCTGGTGTATGTGCTGATAAGCATGCTGGGCATGTGCAGGTGTGGGAGCACACAGGTTTCAATCTCTCTGTATTTACATTGGCATGGTTGTGGCACAGATGGTGGTTCATAATTCATGTATCTGCACTGTGTACATGTGCATGTATGTGTATTTCACAAGTGTGAAAATGTGATGCATCATGGATGCACGTGACACTGATATGGAGAAGGATGAATGGCAGATGTGACATGTATGGCCATCTCTTCACTGAAACTGTTGCAGGAGATGTAGACATGGATGTAAATTTGATGGCGTGTGTGCATGTCTAGTGCACTCCCTGTGTTTCATGTGATGTCTGGCTCACCTTTGGCTGCTCATGCTGTGGTATGTGTATGGATGTTGCTGGCCGTTGTGATATGGCTGTGCAATAGCTCATGTGTGTGAGTTGAAATTACATGTGTGTTGGGGATTGCGATGCCATGTCTGAAGTTTGACCCTGCCACTCATGTGGAACTGTGTTTATCAGTCCATTGTACAGTGACCTGATGCTTGTCTCCTATCTCTCCCTGTCTGCAGTGTCAACTGATGAAGAGGGTGGAAGTGTGCAGTGGAGCACAGCGGCAGGGATCGCACCGCCAGCCGGAGACGCAAGGCCCGACTCCCCTCCCAGGTTGTGATCTCGTCGGAGAGTGAGGAGTCCGGTGCCGCGTCCCAGGCCGCAGCTGCCGAGGGTAGGTCCAAGGGGCGGAGGTCAGAGTTTTACTCCTCGGCAGCAGAAGGGGCAGCTGAGACCCCACAGGGTCCGACGGAGGAAGATGTCAGAGAGTCATCAAGGTTGGGGGGGGGATTTGGTGGAGGAGGAGGCCGTGCAAGGGACAGACACAGGGTCTGGAGGTGGGGATACCACCGGTGCTAGTGGTGCAGTGCAAGGGAAGGGACAGGAGGCAGCACAGGCCACCGCTGAGGTGCTTGTGTGTAATCCAGTCCCCGATACCGTGACTGCATAATCCCGCACCAGCAGGGATGCCTACGTCCAGACCCGTTTTCAGGGAGGTGATCCGCTTACAACAACTGGCCTTCCTCACCCTGCGGATGTGGCGATCCGATACCGGGTTGAGCCTGTCCTGGGTGGGGTGGCATTGCATCAACGGGCCATGCAAACTGACCTGCAGTCTTTTCATGAGGAGACTGCACGTCTTCTCGGATGGCTCGTTGACCTACTGGGACAGCACACCAGGGCCGGATTCCTCCATTTTCTGGACCTTGTTCCGACCCCCTCCTCAACTGAACCCTCTATGCCCCAGTCGTCCTCCATGCCATCTTCCCACCCATGCATCACCTGGGTACCCTGTGGAGCTGCCTCTGACCCTGCGGCCAGGCTGGTGGAGGACACATCCCTGCCACAGTCGGGAGTCGGACGTCCAGCAGGAGTGGCCACATCAACAACTGCACACCAGCCGGAGGAGGATGTGCAGGCAGCAAGAGCCAGGGCACAGGCAGAGGCACAGCAGCAACAAGGTGGGAGCCATCATGGCTCAGGTACTTCAAAATCGGAGGGGCAGGCAGAGGGCAGAGGGCAGGAGGACCCAGGACTGGAAGTGTCTTCCATGTGACAGCGGTTAGGCCATGCCATAGATGCGGAGCGGCAGTGGGCAGAAGAGGACCGGCTCACTATGGTCAGGGCGGAGGGCCCTGAGGCGGGCCGAGTGCATCAAGTCAATTCGCAGAGAGTTGGAGGTCAACATGTCATCGTCCCTGCCAACCCTCGGTGCCATGGAAGGTGACCGCCTCCAGGACATTGAGCAGGAGTTTGATGATGCCCTGGCCCGGGACAACCAAAAGTGAGCCGTCGGACTAGCCCGCTGCCCTTGTAAATAGTTTTTAGAGTTAGGTTTTCTTTCGTTTTCCTTTTATTTGTGGTCAATGGACAATGCCACAAAAATTTGTATATAGTGATATTTTTAGGTCGGTAGGTAGGTTTCAATTATTTTTAGTTGGGATCATGGACCCTTTACATCCTTGGACAATGAATTGTATATAGTTGGACTATGGATTGATTTCTCTTATTTTCTGTTTCATGAACATGAAGCAATGGAGATTGTTTTTTACATTTCCTTTGGATTTGCGTTGTTGGAGGGTGACTTTGGACTGTTTTTATTTAAAATTATTTAGGATTGGTTATCATTTTCAGTCAATCATCTATTTCACATGCTTTTCATTCCATGTTTCATATTTTGGTATGCTATCATTTCATTTTTGATTCCATGTACATAATACATATTCATTTTTTAGTTCCATGTGTGGGATTCGCTCATTGGCTTGATGTATGTGAAAATGTGGTTTTACACAAGCTATGCCAACCAGTGTATGTGTGTGACGGACATGTGTTGATGTACATAGTTTTGACTTTTGATTTGTGTCATGAGATCAGCATTTCACTGCTGGGTGGTGGGGGTGCTGGGGGAAATGAGTGGGACATGAATGGGAGCCTGCTGGCAGGTGCCCTGCACTGCTGGGGGGTGGGGGTGCAGGGGGACATGAGTGGGACATGAGTGGGGTCCTGCTGGATGGTGCCCTGCACTGCCTTGGGTGGGGGTGCTGGGGGACATGAGTGAGGGCCTGCTGGCAGGTACCCTGCACTGCTGGGGGGGTGGGGGTGAAGGGGGACATGAGTGGGACATGAGTGGGGTCTGCTGGCAGGTGCCCTGCACTGCTGGGGGGTGGGGGTGCTGGGGGACATGAGTGGGGGCCTGCTGGCAGGTGCCCTGCACTGCTGGTGGGTGGGGGTGCTGGGGGACATGAGTGGGGGCCTGCTGGCAGGTGCCCTGCACTGCTGGGGAGTGGAGGAGCTGAGGGACATGAGTGGTGGCCTGCTGGCAGGTGTCCTGCACTGCTGGGGGGTGGGGGTGCTGGGGGACATGAGTGGGGGCCTGCTGGCAGGTGCCCTGCACTGCTGGGGGGGTGGGGGTGCAGGGGGGCATGCGTTGTTGATCAGTACTGCAAGGTGACATGTGGCTGCCTGCGGGACATGACCAGGGGTGCAGGGTAGTCCCCTGTGGTGTGGGCTGCCTGCAGGGTCCGTGGAGGGTGTAGAGGGAACACTTGGGAGGACCCACACTGCCAAATCACGTGTAGGACTCCCCTGCACCCCCGAAATACACATACCCTGCTGAAATGGTGTGTGAAACTTCCCGTGCATCCCAGTTATACACTTACCCCACTGCACAGGGCCCTTTCGCGCGTAAAACTTCCTGCGAACCCCATTTATACACGTACCCCACTCGCACATGCCCTTTCGTGTGTGAAACTTCCCGCGTACCCCCGAAATACACATACCCGGATCCAATCGAGTGTGTGACCATATCTTGCTGAAATGGCCTGTGAGGCTTCCCGCAAACCCCGTAATACACATACCCTGCTCAGCCCTGTGCAAGCGGGGTACGTGTACTACGGGGTTCGCGGGAAGTCTCACACGCCATTTCGGCAGGTATGTGTATTTCTGGGGTGCGCGGGAAGTTTTACATGCAATTGGGCCTGGGCGAGCGGGCTACCACTCACCGTCTGCCTTGTGTGTAGAAGAACGCGTAGCCAACACCCACCCGCTGTGAAGTAATAGCGTGTGAACCCCAACACCTGGAAAACACATGCACCGCACCCCACGAAAAGCACGTACAGAGCAATGGAAATCCAGATGGGATCTTCAAGCCCTGCCAGGGCAACGCCCGTGCGTGATACGTCACAGACGCGCTTACGCGCTAAGGGCCTTTGGTCCAATGAAATTGCGTATGCGTGCTGACGCGCTTACACGCTAAGGGCCTTTCCTCGAATTACACGCTGACATGCACTATTTTCACGTGCCAAATCACTCCATATCAAGCTGGCCACTCGAAAAACACACAGAAGACCACGCTCCTGCCCTGTGGGCCATTTTCCTGCCCCCAAGAGCCCCGTGCACGCTCCCACCTGCCATCTGCTGCTGCCTGACTGCCTGCTGCCCATGTGCCCTGCTATTTGGTGCCAGCACATCAGCCATCTGCAGGGGTCCAGTTGCTGTGTCCACCCCTGCTGGAACAGAAGACTCCCGACTGGGATACCATCGCTCCACAGACCCACAACCCGGACACAGTTGCCCACCAACGCCTGCCTCGGGGGTCGCCATGTCGGGGCAAACACCAACTGAGACCACTGGTGACCCCCAGACAGAGGGGCAGAGGGCCACCAGCTTCAGTCAGAAGGAAGTTGGTGTCCTGGTGGAGCATGTCCTGGGGCATTATGATGCCCTCTTCGGAACATCACGTGCCAACAAGGAAGGACGGGATAGGATCTGGGATGACTTTGTGGTTGCCATCAACGGGGAGGGGTGGCAACCCGCAACATCAAGCAAGTCAAGAAGTGCTGGGAGGACTTGAGGTCCAGGACCTTCATAAAGGCCCGGCGCCTCATGGATGGGGGCCGTGGCAGCATGAGTACCATCCAGATGAGGGTCCTGGAACGCATAGGCCCAGCGCTCCACGCCCAGATCCTTCGGAGGCAGACCCGTCTGGAGTTGAGCGGTAAGTGGCCAAGAAATGCTGTGTGAGACAGGGCATGTTGCAGTGTGCTGGTTGTCTGATACTTGCCTGTATGTGTGACATAGGTCATGAACATATGTGTGTGTGCAAGGACATCATGGTCATGCATGTGAGACAAGTAATGTGTGAACCACATGGTTGGTGCATGTGTTACAATGCAACATGTGGAGCAGCATGCGGAATGCTCACATTAATTCATGCCTGTCTCTGTTATTGGACATGGATGGGGTGTCAGAGATGGGTGCTGCTGTCATGGACATGAATGGTGTCCATCTCTGTGTGTCTGACTTGCGTGTCTGTGACTTGTAAATACCATGGATGCATGACACATGTCTGTGACAATGTTCAGATTCACTGATGCAGCCTACTCATCCTTGTATCCACTGTGTCTGGGGTGTACGAGGCCAGATGGATGAAACTACGGTGAAGTGTGTGCATGTGATAGGCATGACCCATGATGCGTGTGAGTTTCAAACCAGCATTGTATGTTTCAAAAGTCCCTTGGACATGTATGCTAATGTTCATAGCATGTGCCATGCCTGTTACTGCATGTTCTTTGCCTGCACTGACCCATGTGTTGTGGAGGGACATGATGGAAGTGATGTTTGACAGTGCCACTCATCTGCTATTGCTTCCTGTCTAGGGGAGCATTGTACAGTACCCTGATGCTTGTGTTCTATGTCTCCCTCTACACAGCGGCAAGTGATGAAGAGGGCGGAGACGGCAGTGTGGAGCAAAGCGGCGGGGATGCCCCCACCGGCCAGCGACGCAAGGCCCAGTCACCCTCCCAGAAATTACCATCGTCCGGGAGTGGGGGGACTGGTGCTGCGTCTGCTACTACGGCTGCAGCGGAAGGGGTGGGTGAGCCCCCACAGGGGCTTGCAATGGAGGAAGACAGTGTGGAGCTATTCAGGTTGGTGGTTTCCACAGAGGAGGAGGAGGCCGCTACTGAGCCGCACATGGGGCCTGGTGGGGGTGGTACCACTGGTGCAAGTGGTGCAGTCCAGGGGCAGGGGCAGTAGGCAGTACAGGCCGCCGTGGAGGGGCTTGTGCATATCACTGTCCCTGACACTGTGACTGCACCACCATGCACCAGCAGGGATGCCCCATCCCAGACCCGTCCGCAGGTAGGGGGATGTCCATGTCATCTGACACTCCTCTACCTGCGGACGAGGGGACCCCTGGCTGTATGGAGAAGGTCCTGATTGGTGTTGCGTTGCGCATGCGTGACATTCGTGATGACGTGCGTGTTTCCTGGGGGGAGCACGCACGTCATCACGAAGAGCAGCGTGCCAACGTGGCCCAGTTGGGAGTGTCCATGGTCAGGGGTTTTGTACATGTGTCGGCCACTCTGGCGGCCCTCTCCTCCTCTGTGAGACTATGCGCCAGTCGTTCTCCATGCCGTCTTCCGGCCCAGATGCCACCAGGGCCCCCTGTGGACCTGCCCTGACCAACGCTACCAGCTCGGTGGGGATCCCATCCCTGCCATAGTCGGGAGTCGGAGGTCCAGCAGCGGTGGACACCCCAGCAAATGGACCCCAGCAGATGGAGAATGTGCCGGCATCATCGGGCAGGGCACATGCACAACGGAGTCAGTGGATTCCATCAGCCTGCATGCTGTCGTGCTGGCAGAGGCAGTTGCATCAGAGGCAGCGGTAGGCTCAACGTGGAAGGCATCATGGCTCGGGGCCATCTACATCAGATGGACAGGCATCGGCCGAAGGGCAGAAGGATGCTGGAATGGGAGTGTCTTCCGTGTGGCAGCGGTTGGGCCAGCGGATAGGTGCGGAGCGGCGGCAGGCGGAGGAGGCACGGCTCACAATGGTCAGGGCGGAGAACTCCATGCACTGGGCACTGAGGCGGGCTGAGTGCCTCGAGGGAATTCGCAGGGAGTTGGAGATGGACATGGCGTTATCCCTGCGAAACCTCGGGGCCAGAGAACAGGCCCGCCTCCAAGGCATTGAACAGGAGTTTGATGATGCCCTGTCCTATGACATCAACAAGTGAGCCGTTGGACTTGCCCGCCGCCATTGAATATAGTTCATTAGTGTTAAGTTTCATTTCTTTTTTCTTTCATTTGGGGCGCATGGACTATGCCCCACATTTTTGTATATAGTTAGTAATTAGGTAGGTTTCATTGTAGGTTTCGTTTATGTCGTTGGGCTCAAGGACCCTGGATTTGCTATCTGTACATAGTTTTACAGTGGATTTTTCTCCTTCATCTTATTTTTTTTTCACCATGGAGCAATGGATATTACGCTTTTCTTTCCCTTTGGATTTGCTTTGTTGGACTGTGACTTTGGACACATTTTCATTTGGATTAATTTGGATTCTCATTTTATTTATTTATCATGTTTTGGGACATGCTGCATTTTGATTATTATTGGCATTATTGTGTGTTTTGATTTCATTCCCTTCATTTTGACTTGAATACATTTTTGTTTCTTACTTCAATGTGTGGTCTTCTCTCATTGGTTTCATGCATGTCACAATGTGGGTTTTCTCAGTCATGTGTTGCCATTGTGTGGGTCTACCAGACATGTACTCATGCGCATACTGCTTATTTGTGATCTATCATCTAAAGGGGATTTCAAGTTGGAGTGGATGTAAAGCTTGATTGGGTGTTTGGAAGGGGGTGGCGTGGGGTGAGATTTGGGTGGCCATAAGAGCCAGGGATCTAGATTGTGATGACATGTTGGCTGGGGGACATGTGTCGGGGCCTGCTGGCAGGTGCCCCTCACTGCTGGGGGGAGGGGGTGCTGGGGGACATGTGTCAGGGCCTGCTGGCAGGTGCCTGTCAATGATGGGGGGTGGCGGGCCGGGGGTCATGAGTGGGGGTCTGATGGCAGGTTCTCCTTACTGCTGGGGGGTGGGGGTGCTGGGGGACATGTGTCGGGGCCTGCTGGCAGGTGCCTGTCAATGCTGAGAGGGGTGGGGGGGCTAGGGGGACATGAGTGGGGGCCTGCTGGCAGGTGCCCCTCACTGCTGGGGGGTGGGGGGGCTGGGGGACATGAGAGGGGGCCTGCTGGCAGGTACCCCTCACTGCTGGGGGGTGGAGGGGCTGGGGGATATGAGAGGGGGCCTGCTAGCAGGTGCCCCTCACTGCTGGGGGGGTGTGGGTGCTGGGGGACATGTGTTGGGGCCTGCTGGCAGGTGCCCCTCACTGCTGGGGGGTGGGGGTGCTGGGGGACATGAGTGGGGGCCTGCTGGCAGGTGCCCCTGACTGCTGGGGGGAGGGGGAGCTGGGGGACATGAGAGGGGGCCTGCTGGCAGGTACCCCTCACTGCTGGGGGGTGGGGGGCTGGGGGATATGATAGGGGGCCTGCTTGCAGGTGCCCCTCACTGCTGTCAGGTGGGGGTGCTGGGGGATATGTGTCAGGGCCTGCTGGCAGGTGCCTGTCACTGCTGGGGGGTGGGGGTGCTGGGGGACATGTATCGGGGCCTGCTGGCAGGTGCCCCTCACTGCTAGGGGGTATGGGTGCTGGGGGACATGAGTGGGGGCCTACTGGCAGGTGCCCCTCACTGCTGGGGGGTGGGGGTGCTGGGGGACATGAGTGGGGGCCTGCTGACAGGTGCCCCTGACTGCTGGGGGGTGGGGGTGCTGGGGGACATGTGTCGGGGCCTGCTGGCATGTGCCTGTCAATGATTGGGGGTGAGGGGGCTGGGGGACATGAGTGGTGGCCTGCTGGCAGGTGCCCTTCACTGCTGGGGGGTGGGGGTGCTGGGGGACATGAGTGGGGGCCTGCTGGCAGGTGCCCCTGACTGCTGGGCGGTGGGGGTGCTGGGGGACATGTGTCGGGCATGTGCCTGTCAATGATGGGGGGATGGGGGTTCTGGGGGACATGAGTGGGGGCCTGCTGGCAGGTGCCCCTCACTGCTGGGGGGTGGGGGTGCTGGGTGACATGAGTTGGTGATCATATTGCAACGTGACATGTGGCTTGGCTGGCGGGCATGCCCATGTGGGTGGGCTGCCTGCGGAACATGACCAGGGGTGCAGGGTAGTCCCCGTGGTGTGGGCTGCCTGCAGGGGCCGTGGAGGGGGTAGAGGGGACACCTGGGAGGACCCACAATGCCAATTCATGTGTAGGAATCCCCGTGCACCCCCGATATATGCGTTCCCCGCTCTGACAGCAAAATCCCATGTGGAACTTCATGCGCAGCCCAGTAATACACAGACCCTGCTCCAATCGCTTGTAAAACTTCCCACGCACCCCTGAAATACACGTTCCCAGGCCAATCACATGTAAAACTTCCCGCGCACCCCTGAAATACATGTACCCAGGCCAATCGCATGTAAAACTTCCCGCACACCCCTGAAATACACGTACCCAGGCCAATCTCGTGTGAAACTTCCCGCTCACCCCTGAAATACACGTACCCTGCTGAAATTGCGTGTGGAACTTCCTGCGCTCCCCTGAAATACACGTACCCAGGCCAATCGCGTGTGAAACTTCACACGCACCCCTGAAATACACGTAACCAGGCCAATTGCGTTTAAAACTTCCCGCGCACCCCTGAAATACATGTACCCAGGCCAATTGCGTGTAAAACTTCCTGCACACCCCTGAAATACACGTACCCAGCCCAATCGCGTGTGAAACTTCCCGCGCACCCCTGAAATACACGTACCCTGCTGAAATTGCGTGCGAAACTTCATGCGCATCCCTGAAATACACGTTCCCCGCTCGCACAGGGCCCTTTCACGTGTGAGACTTCCAGCGAACCCCATAATACACGTACCCTGCTGAAATCGCGTGTGAGTCTTCCCGCGAACTACATAATACACGTACCCTGCTCGCACAGGGCCCTTTCGCGTGTAAAACTTCCAGCGAACCCCAGTTATACACGTATCCTGCTGAAATGGCGTGTGAGACTTCCCGCAAACCCCATAATACACGTACCCTGCTCGCACAGGGCCCCTTCGTGTGTCAAACATCCCACAAACCCCAGTTATACACGTACCCTGCTGAAATGGTGTGTGAGAGTACTCCGCTCGCACAGGGCCCTTTCGCGTGTCAAACTTCACGCGAACCCCAGGAATACACGTACCCCACTCGCACAGGCCCTTTCGCGTGTGAAACTTCACGAACACCCCAGTAATACACGTTCCCCGCTTGGCTTTGCTGTTTGGCAGCCCTGTAAACTGGTCCAGGGTTAGCGCGGCCCTTTGCGTTAAATTGGGGATTTTGATGGCTTTTCCTTGTGCGAGGGCGTTCTTGGGGGCGTAACTGGCGCTGCTGCAGGGTCGCTGCGCCACTCTGCGCCACAGCTGGTTTTGGAGGCTAAAATCCATGAATACGCTGTGTGCGGAAATCAGTTTTAGCGCACGCGGCTGGCGCAGACATTCGCATGCGCACACTGTGCGCCAGCCGCGTGCGCCAGTTTTGTCCGAAATTCAATGAATTACCCTGTTAATATCTGCGGACATTATGAGTGTTATTAGAACACTTTCAACTTGCCAGCGAACAATACGGACAGCGTCTTCAGGACACCCCCTACGAACATTTCAGGACACCGCGACAGTTCTTAGAACACTTTCAACTTGACAACAAACAATACGGACAGCGTCCTCAGAACACCCCCATTTTGTTTATTTGCGAACATTTCAGGACACCGCAAGTGTTCTTAGAACACATTCAACTTGCCATCGAACAATACGGACAGCGTCCTCAGGACACCCCCATTTTGTTTATTTACGAACATTTCAGGACACCACAAGTGTTCTTAGAACACATTCAACTTGCCAGAGAACAGCGTCTTCAAGACACCCCCTACGAACATTTCAGGACACCACAGTGTTCTTAGAACACATTCAACTTGTCAGTGAACAATACGGACAGTGTCTTCAGGACACCCCCTATGAACATTTCAGGACACAGCAACAGTTCTTAGAACACTTTCAACTTGACAATGAACAATACGGACAGAGTCCTCAGAACACCCCCATTTTGCTTATTTGTGAACATTTCAGGACACTGCCAGTGTTCTTAGAACACATTCAACTTGCCATCGAACAATACGGACAGCGTCCTCAGGACACCCCCATTTTGTTTATTTACGAACATTTCAGGACACCACGGGTGTTCTTAGAACACATTCAACTTGCCAGAGAACAATACGCCAGTGTCCTCAGGACACCCCCATTTTGTTTATTTGCGAACATTTCAGGACACCGCGAGTGTTCTTAGAACACATTCAACTTGCCAGAGAACAATACGGACAGCGTCTTCAGGACACCCCCTACGAACATTTCCAGACGCCGCGAGTGTCCTTAGAACACTTTAAACTTGACAACGAACAATACGGACAGCGTCCTCAGGTCACCCCCATTTTGTTTATTTGCGAACATTTCAGGACACCGCGAGTGTTCTTAGAACACATTCAACTTGCCAGAGAACAATACGGACAGCGTCTTCAGGACACCCCCTACGAACATTTCAGGACACCGCGAGTGTTCTTAGAACAGTTTCAACTTGCTTGCGAACAAAACGGACACATATTGCGTCCTCACAACACCCCCCCCCATTTAGTTTATTTAGAACATTTCAGAACAGCTGTTTTGTCCGCGGCCAAATCGAACACAACAAGACCGTCTACCACATAAAAAAAACACAACATTTAACCTATCTCATACTCTCCCACCCTCCCCAAACACTCTTACACACCAACACACTCTACTAAATACAAATTATAAACCAAGTTTCACCACGCTGTCCATGGATGTCCAAGAATCCAAGATGGCGGGCGCTACCAAAAATCTGACACGCTCCACGCTCTGCGTCGTCCAATCAGCGAACAGGTTGCATGTCCGCGGACATCACGCAAGCCGATTGGCCAATCAGGACACAGTCCGTGGATCAAACAGGGAAGTGTGTCCGCAGACCGAACACAGATATCACATATTTTTTATGACCTACTTTTTGGTCATTTTAAAAGAAACTACTGGACGGATTTTCACCAAATCTGCAAAAGCACACTTTTGGGACCAAGCCGCTACTCCTGGTCCAAATTTGGTGAAAATCCATCCAGCGGTTTGGGCTGTGGACGCAAGCACATTTTTTTCCCCATTCAGACTATGGGAAAAAAAAAGTTTTGGGACCCCCCTATAACTTTGCCCCCCCTGGACAAATCCTCACCAAACTTTGCAAAATTCAGAGTGGGCCATATACTTTTTTTGCAAAGTTTTGTGAGGATTCGTCCAGGGGGAGCGAAGGTGCTCTTCCTATGGAAACAGCAACTTAACCATAACTACATGGCCACTACCGTGGCACTATATATATATATATATATATATATATATATATATATATATATATATATATATATATATATATATATATATATATATATATATGTATTCAGTAAAAAAGCTTTGTTAAAGGGACGTTATGGTTAACTTGCGCTACTAAAAACCTATGAAATTCAGTAAAACAACTTTGCTAAAGGGACGTTATGGTTCAGAAAACCCAATGAAATTTCCCAGTTACGCTAAGATAAGCGACCATAACTCACGCCACCACTGTGCATTGCTAAGACTAACACCCAGGACATCAAAGATGGCATCACAAATGTCATTGATGACATCACTGATGACATCACTTGTCTGGCTCCCTCTTTTTTCCTTTAGTGATATACCTTAGCCAGTAATACTTAGGAACAAAGAAATAAAATGTACTATATTTGTAGACTTAAACTTCAAATATGTTCTTACAGTAATTCACTCACAGCATATGAAACATATACATAGGGAGAATACACACTTGAAAAATACCAATGGTTTCTGTGTATGAAGACAATAAGTAACGTTATCAACACGTTCTTATTGTTTTGCTGTTTTTTTCATTACTGTACTTTATCTGGATATGCTCATATGTGTCCATCCATGATGCTGTTGACCCTTACCTTTCGAGGGTCACAGTTTTGTGTATATACTGCGATGCAGTACTCTGCAGGGGGGAGAGTCTTCCGAGTGCTTTCGAGACGGCGGTCAAGGAGCATGAGACGGTCTGCTACCTACCTAAATAAGGCCCACCCTACATCTTCCTCTCTCCACCTGCCCTTTCTTATCCCCGTGGTTGGTGTCCCTTCCTTACCCTCCTTTCCCCTCCTCTCCTAGTGTGTTGTGTGTAAAAAAACAAAAAATATAAAACAACAAAAATCCAAAAAAAAGGCTCTTTTCAGAGCCGCCTTTCACAGTTTAAAAATAGAAGTGGCAAATAAATGGAGCAGAGCCCTGTGCATTTTTTAGAAGTCCGCGGATAGTTCGCGAACATCTTAAATTTTGGGGTGCTGCCCTATCATAACCATTGCACTTTTCTTTGGGAGGATGTTGTGGCTCTGAAAAAAAGCCTTTTGGTGGTGTTTTTTTGTGTTTGAAAAACTTGAAATGGTCAACACCTACTGCAAAATGGATGGCTGTAATTCCAAAAAATGTTGCAATGCATTTTGTACATTTCTCAGAAAAATCTGATTGCCAGCATTAGTAAGATGGATTCCATCTCTGCGAAAATTGTATGTGCTATGAAACATAATATTTTCATTGTGAAAAGAGGACATGCCAGCATCTCTTAGAAAGGCACAAACAGCCTTATTAACATTGCGCCTCACTTTCTCCATTTGTGGACCAAATGAAGTAGAACGCAGCCACATATGTCTCTGCGCAATACGAGAAAAAATTACTTGGGAATTTGGAAACATGTCCATAACCTTCCCAAATCCTTCTTTCATTGCAAATTGCAATGACATTCCAGACACATGTCCTAAACTGTTCCCTCCACAATGAATTATAATTATGTCTGGATGATGCTCTGTCTCCAAACTAGCACAGAGAGGTACCAGGTCCAGCCACTTCATTCCACGCACTCCATGCCAGTGCACTTCCACATGAGGGAATCCAAGATCTGAACCTACTCCACAGCGTTCTGCATGCACCTCTAACTAATGTATCCATGAGTCTCCCAAAATCCATATAATCTCTTTTCTGAAACACACAGCCATAGCTATTGGTTCTTCTCTCAGAAAAATTACTTTCTGACAAACTCTCTCCTTACACAACACACCCAGTAAACTTTACAGATCAATCCCTTGCTTTTCTCATTCACATTTGCATGCCTCTCCACCCCAAAATCCTGTATGTATTACGCGATGTCCGCGGACTACCACCATGTCCGCGGTCATATTGAAAATCTGAGTGTGGTGTATTTAAATTTAAATAGTGTGCCCCATTTCCCCCTTGAGGTTGGCTCTGAAAAGAGCTGTTTTTTTGGAGTCTTTTGCAGATGCTTGACAGACACCTGTTATTTTGTATTTTCTTTTCTTTTTTTTTCTTACTTTACTCCTAAAATCTTCACATTATCTTCTCCAAAAGCAACCCTTACATTCCAGAACAGCATGGCATTTCCCATAAAAGATAAAGAAATGACATCTTCTTTAAAATAAACAGCATTACTGGAATCAATATTATCATTATTACAGAAGGACATACCAGCTCTAAGCATGAAAGCACACATGCTTCAATTGATTACACATCTAGCAATGTTTTGCTGTGGACAAAAACAGAACTTTTGTCTCATATTGCCATATTGACTAATCCAGAAAAAATTACCATAAACCATGCAAAAAACATATCTCGAAGCACCAACACCCTGACTTTCTCCACCTCTGCCATCTTCACTACACACAGCCTCTTTCAACACAAATCCACAAACTCAACATCTGATTGGCTGATCCCTACATTCCCCTTTCCATGCTGGATTTTCTGGAAAACCCCAGATGTGGCATGCCCTGTCCACGGACAGCCCCGGTGTCCGTGGACCGCCCAACACTTGCACAGCCCTTCTACCCTTTCCACTTCACTCTCTCTGCCATTCCCTCATTGGATACAGCTAAGCAGTCACACAACTATCCACCAACTAACTCCATCATCAGAGCTAAGCACGTCACATGTACTGTTGATCACTCTGAGTAGAAGCCTCATATCATTGGAAAGCACCTACTACAAAAAACTACTGTACAAGTCTCCAAGATTTCTACTTGCAGCTGGATGCATATCCACATGCATGAATACAAACTACAGGTATGC
The DNA here is from genome assembly GCF_040938575.1 of Ambystoma mexicanum. Taxonomy (NCBI): domain Eukaryota; kingdom Metazoa; phylum Chordata; class Amphibia; order Caudata; family Ambystomatidae; genus Ambystoma; species Ambystoma mexicanum. Next base: position 482,068,729 of record NC_090926.1, read on the forward strand.
ATATTTTCTGCACAGTACATGTACAACTCTTATGAATGCATATAAACAGAGTAACTGCCACTTAAGCTGTATAACCTACAAAAAGAACTCACTGTCATTTTTCCCATCTGCTATAATCAACTGTCACTTCCAAACCTGTCTGCTATCTAATTTTTTATTTTACACACAGCTATCTAAAAAATTATAATATTAAAAGATGGGAGACATAACAGTATAATTGTCGAACAACACTTAGTAGTTTATTATAAAAATGCACACAGCCAGGATAGGGTCCTGCATCTTCATACACTCACACAGATAGACATTATCATTGAAAAGCTCTGAGATGAAATAACACCACTGTCTGTAAATCACATACTTATGCTTTATTACCCATACCTTCACACATTCATACATTCCATGCTTTTCTATACAGTTTCTTCCATTTATCTTATAATAATACCATAATGCAACAAGAAATGCTGCTTACAAAAATGTCCCCAGAAAACTCAGTATCACCTCTCCTTTTGATTGAACAAGAACATCCAGTATACAAATGGCCGTGCACGTCAATGCGCAAAATTGCCAAAAAATCTTTCAAATCTTTACACCAGTTCCTCAATCAGTTTGTGAAAGGCAAAGTGAAAATCAAAATGCAACTACTACAAAATACGATTAACTGTCCAGTGCGCAAATACACAGGACTCCAAGGACATTCATTAGCCTGCATTTCAGGACCTATTTGCAAAAGCACCTTCCATCATATAAAAATGATATCAACACATCATTCAACTATTATAAATCTAGTCTATAAACTGTACTATGCTAGAAGTCCTGCTTTAGCACTAGCCAATTTAAATAACAATCTTGTACATTGTACAGCCAAAGACCTACTCAAATAAATAGAGCATATCCAGAGAAAATATTTTGGAAGTGAAAGCCACTTACAAAATGCAATAGCTTTACAACAGACTGGCAGCAATTGTACAGATGGCAACCTTTGACTACACACATACAAAAAAGAAATACTAAAACTTAAAAGTACATCCGCTGAAGTACCAAATCATGTGTGTGTGTTGCCGCAGAACTTTTTATAAAAGTACACAAAAACTGTAGATGTTACATACAAAATATAAGACAATGAAGATTCCAAATGATTTGAATTAGTTCTCTACCTTATAGCAGAAAACAAATATGAAATAACTGATCATTTAATACTTTGCACTTACTGCACTACAAAACTTGACAACAACCAAACTCCTTCACGTGTTATCACAAATACCTTAGAAGTATTCCCACTACCAAAACCCCTGCAACAACTCAATGTATATGAGAGCATCATAATTCAAATAGTCCACCCATTTCCAGCAATAATACACCTTCAACCAAAAACAGCAAAATTACCTCACTCTGAATTAGTGAAAGGCATTTGTGCAGAGAAGTTTATTTATCATTAGATCTGAAAGAAAATGAGCAGACTCTGGGAGTGCAACATCCAATGGAGCAATCTTGAATTGTCTTAGTAAATGGTGTACCTACAAAAGACAAAAAATTGGCAACAACTCGTATACTTACACAAAGTTAGACAAACCTTGCAATATCTAAAAGACAATAATGAATACTACAAAGAAATTAATATTGAAAAAAAACTTGAGGGAAACCACTGAAATAAATCAAGAGTCACCAGAAACTGGTCAATTTGAACTTCTATATACTGCTACAGTATCCAATATTTTAGACCATTATACAATTCATCCATTACACTCTAATGACACCATAGATGATGCACTAGAAACATACCAAATGCGACAAACCAAAGGATCACTAATCAGCATATGGGAAAAAGTATAGAAGCATCTGCTTTTCCTCTACTCTTTCCTACTAGGAAAGGAGGAAGGTACAATGATAGACCCATTCAGATAACTGCATCAGAATACCACTGGTTACAAATGTATACTGAATATCCCAGATTTAGACAAAATGTGGAATACATATCGCACCTACTCTTTGAAAGTGAACTAGCAGTTCTATGCTACGGATTTGCACACATATTGAAATCAGGTACCCACTTTCAAAATAAGCCAGCTATGAAATTACTACAAAAACTGCAAGAAAAAGATGAGGTTCTACAATCAAGCATTACAAATCTGTTAGCAAACATGTGTGGTACTAAAGAGCACTGGTTCTGGCATCACGTATGATAAGAAACCTTGGCCAACCCACTTGGTTTGTTACATTAAGTTGTGCAGAATATGCATGGGAAGATTTTCATAATGTCCTACGCATATCAAACAAAAACGAACAAACATAGATATACTAACACCTGGAGAACTTTGCCTGCTAGATCCTGTTAATGTTTCAAGATATTTCCATCATCGCTTCATTGCTATGCTACACTTTTTAAACCATGGAGAAAAGAAGAAGAGTTACTAGATATCTATGACTCCTATGAAGATGCTTTCAAAGCAAATGCAAGCATTATAACCGATGTAAACTTTACACAGTACAAAACAATGTTGGACAATGAACAGCAACACGAAGAAGAACTCCAGAACCAACTAGATAAGGACACTCCCAACAGTAGTGAACCTTCTGTAATAGGAAGCCAAGAACCACTGGGGCAGCCACTAATAGCAAATAAGGCAGAACTAGCTATGACAGAAGTAGAAAACACCATGACTCACTATGAAGAAGATACAGAAGACTTAACTGTACTGCAATCAAAACTGAACAATGAGCAGCGTAGCATTTTTCAAGAAGTAACAAAAGAAATTGCACATGGTGTACAACATGAAAATAAAGAATGCACCTGCCAATATAACAAACCTATACTAATATAAATCAGTGGTCAGGCTGGTTCAGGTAAAACATTCTTAATCAAAATCATCAGCAGTTCCTTCAACAATTTACAAACAACAAACTGTCAGCTGTTGTAACTGCCCCCACAGGTTTAGCTGCCTACAACATAGGCGGTGTCACTTTAGACCGATTACTACTCCTTCCAGTAGAACAACAAAACAAATTGGACTATTACAAACTTTCTCCAGAAGCTGCATTGCAACTACGCAAAGTTTTCAAACAAATAAAAATGCTGCTAATAGATGAGGTAAGCATGCTTTTCAATCTAATGTTAGCCTTCATTTATCTCACATTACAAGAGTTACTGAAAACATACTATGAAGAACTCTTTGGAGGAAAACACATTATAGTTTTCAGAGATCTTCTTAAATTAACACCAGTTAAAGGTGAATCTGTTTTTAAAACCTTAGGGCACAAACTCTGCTGTAAAACTGTTGGTAGCATAGGAAATGTCAACCTTTGGCAACATTTCAAATACAGAGAATTAACAGAAAACATGCGCCAGTCTGCAGACCTCACCTACGCCAACATTTTAAAAAATATTAGAGTTGGTGTACTATCTCAAGAAGCACAAGCAATATTAAAATCCCGGCACATCCCTGCACTTTTTGGCCATAACTCATGTGCTACTGATGTCATGGAACAATTAGCACACAAAAATGTCAATTGTATGTCCTTGATGCCAACTCTTGCAAGCTGTTCCAAATTCAATGAAACAATCTTGAAAAAAGAAATGCAACCAATAATTGTAATTTGCTCCACAGACATACTGGATGTACATGGTATGACACTACCTATGTGTCAACATCAACAAGTCACAACAAGACTAAGGGCCTCATTACACAGTAGGCGGTAAGGGAAAACCAATACCGGTATTTTACCGGTACCGGTAAATCCTTACCGCCTTACTACGAAGTCCCTTTGCGGGTTGGAGAATTTAACGCCTGCTTTTTGCAGGCGTTAAAAACCAACCCGCAAAGGGACCAGGGAGTTAATTACGGTACCACAATTTGCGGTGCCGTAATTAGCACCTTCCCCATTCCCATTTTGCCCTATGGGGAAAAAATGGGAATGGGGAAGGGCAATGGGGGAAGGGGGAATTACTGCCCCACCAACCTTGGAATAGGGCGGTAATTCCCCATTCCACCAAGGCGGTGCCGGTCTTCTACCGGCATGGACCAAGGTGCTAATAGCACCTTGGTCCACCGCCGTCCGTGTAATGAGGCCCTATATACCTTAGAAAACTCAGCTGGTTTGGAGAAAGTATTAAAATTATCTTTAAACTGTAGAGTAATGCTTAAATGTAACCTTGACATGGAGCAAGGACTAGTTAATGGAGCACTTGGGACAGTTGCTGGCTTTCAAACGTACCCACGTGACAACAACATTCAGTTTGTCAATATTCTCTTTAACAAACTATCAGAAGTAAAAAGGATAGGATGCTCAACAGCCCAATTCCTTCTTTTCAAAGACGTGTATGTACGCAGAGAACAAGTGTCTCTAACTCTAGCATACGCAATCACCATTGACAAATCACAAGGTCTTACCCTAGATAAAGCATTGATAGATATTGGGAAAACAGTCTTTAAAGAAGGCATGAGCTACGTAGCACTATCTCGCTTACGTACACTTGACGGTCAATTTCTAATGAACTTAGGTTTGATGCAAGTAAAGTGAACGCTGATATTCCTTGCATTTTAGAATACAATAGAATATGTTCACTATAGACCCCAATCTAAAAACCTATCCTGTTCCAAAAAAAGCAAAACATTGTAAAAGAAAACTACTTCAAACAGAAATGCAACAGGACCTCACTGCAAATCCTCCGAAGAGAGTAAAAGAAGGTAACACTTCATCAATTACTACAACCAAAGAAGAATCTACTACTCAAAGTAATTCAGGTAGCTCTTCAAAGAAGCAACACACACTCCAAAGAAATGACTTGGCCACAGAACTATCTGGGACATTAAAATTTTCAAATATAAGTGGTGTAAATTGCTACCCAAATGTAGCAATACATATTCTATTTCAATTGCCACCAAACGTTTACAAAATTTACTTACACAATTGTCTTGATATGGGCCAAATCGTCCTCGGGACCAGCCCTCGGGAGCAATAATTACCCAATTCAGCCCAAAATACAGGTTCTATTGTGCTGAGCAGTGATCTCATGCTAGTGACAATGACACCTTCAATAAGTTTTAGTATTTATTCTAAACAGTGAATTTCATATACATTTGGTATTCAAGTTAGAGAAGATTACAAAGCATAAAACTTAGAGAAATGCAAAATAAAGAGAACTTAGAAACATAGAGAAATATAGAGAAACACAGTCTTACGCCCCTTCAATCAGAACTGGGAGACCCTGGCCCTCATAAGCTAGCTGTAACAAGCCCCGCTCAGTCAGAGAACAGCGCTGCAGGATGCCGTCAAGAGCTCCAATTCCGGGCACTTGATCTGCTCGAACCAAGTCCACAGGACGATCTCCCACCCGAGTCATGTGAGCATGTGTATTTTATAATCTCGTGCTGCCCGTCCGTGACGCACAGTTCCAGAACTTTCCTTGTGCAAAATATAGGCTGGCTCATGGAAAAAAAAAACAACTCTGTTAATTTCCACTGCTCCTTCTTCTGAGCCCCTCCCTGGCTCCCTGGAGCCCATCTGCCAAAGCTCAGGAATGTCTTATCAGTGCCTTCCCAGAGAAAAGGAGATTAGCTTGGGGCCATGCAGGGCTACCGTTAGTGAGGCAGAATATTCTAAGGGAAGCAGGGATGTATTAACCCCATCTGCAAGCTCTAAAAGGCATGCACTCATAGCTTAGTGTTTATAGCGCTTAAGACTGGCTATCTAAGCGCTATATAGGTGTCATAATGTTCCAAACACTCCAGAAAATACCTATTAGCTACAGAGCTAGGGCCCTCTCCCTGCCTGTCTATCAACAATGCATAATGTGACCTATCACTCATACTAGGCCTGCATATTCCTTGTAGCTCACTACTGCATAACGGAAGTGCTACAACAGACTACTGTCAGCATTTTGGCACATACTTTGAATACACTATTGGCTTTCAGCGGCTAATGCTGTCATCTAAAGCCCTGATTGGCAAGGTTGCAATTTTGTGTATCACTACAACAATACAGACCAATTGTGTTTGCAAATGTTAGTCCTTCATAGAAATGCAAGCAACAATCCTGCCAATATTGTTCGTGGAATAAGACAATAAATGGATTACTGTGCTGGAATGGTCAAATTCACTATAAACTCACAAGAAGATCCAAGTACAAGTACTGGAAAACAAAAACATACCTATAAATGAAATCTTCCAGATTTCATACATGTGGAAACATACATGCACTCTGTGCCACAATGTGTGAATCCGTTCCGTTTCAGCAACTTGTACAAAATGCAAACCATGGCAGATTATGGACTACCTGCAATTTAGATAATTGCTCCACCTTAAAAATACAAACACATAGTAAATACATAATATTAATGCTTCTACGTTACAATGCAAATGGCACCAAAAACAACTGCAAACTGACTGGATTCACACATCGCCAAGTATCACTTGATAAGAAAACGTTCACAACGATAGGTACAATCCCCCACACAGGAGTCACAACCAATGCAGGTCACTACACTGCATATATAAAAAAGAATTGTGGATGATTTGAATGTAATGATAATACCATTACTCTAAAGCAGAGATTACCAGCAAATCATATAAACGCTTATTTAATCTTCTTAAAACCAAAATTTAACAACTTTTCCGTACATAAACATTAACAAAACTTCAATTAGAAAACTATAAACAGTTAGAATATGCCAACAGGTATCTAACTGCCCCGATATTCTACAACAACCAAACAAATAAATCAATACCACTAAATTATAAGAGGAAATAAACAGTTAGAATACACCAACAGGTATCTAACTGCCCCAAGATTTTGCAACAACCAAACAAATAAGTCAGTACCACTAATAACTAATCTGTGCATAAACATTAATAAAACTTCAATTAGAAAATTATAAACAGTTACAATACGCCAACAGATATCTAACTGCCCCAAAATTCTGCAACAACCAAACAGATAAATCAATACCACTGAAATATAACAAGAAATAAACATTTAGAATATGCCAACATATATCTAACTTCCCCAAGAATCTGCAACAACCCAACAGATAGATTAGCAACTTGAGAGTATAAATAAAAAATGATAACCAGTTACAATTCAACAACAGATATCTAACAATCTGCAACAAGCCAACAGAGAGAACATTAGCCAGAAACAACAAGTAAACACTGAAAACAAAGAAATAAATGTACTGTACCATAACATAATAATTATTTTTTTTTAATACAACATGGATTTTTTTTTCCACAGACCCACTGATTTAAGCAACAAACACAGAAACTGAGCAAATGGCACAGTGCACTGGTATGTAAACTACTAAATATGAGGGTCGAAATTAAGCAGAAATGTCTATTATGCAAGAAATGTCTATTATTCAATGTAATAAGTTGTTATAAGCTACGTACACTAACATGATTTTTTCTTTTAACACAGAAATTTTAAAAAAGATCTGCTCCAGTTCCCCAAGTCATGAAAAAAATATATTCAATCACAAAAAAAATCAAACAGTAAGTATATTACAATAAATACAACTCATAAATACTGCTACATACACAACCATTGAAGCAAACATCTAACCATGCACAACAATACCTACCGGCCGATTCATGGAATTAATGTGCGCTGACATTTTCGGCGCAAGCGTGCAAAAGCGTGCGAATCGCAGTGAAAGTGCGAAAATCGCAGCAAAACCCACCCACAGCGATTCATGGAAGTCCGTGTGCATGCAAATCCCTGGATGTGTGCTAAAATTCTGCGTGGTGCACGCTGGCGCACACGTCTCCAAAGAGCGTGCGCTAAGCGCACAGCGAAAGCGCACGTAGCGCAGCGCACACGACAAAAGTAGGCGGAACCAGGGGCGTAACATGCGGAATTGGGAACAACGCGTGAAAATGTGGGCTTCATGGGGGAAGTACAGGAGGCAAATGCGTGGAACGCCCACACGCGCGTCTACAACACGTATTCATGGAATCGAACGGGGCTAATGCGTGCACCAAAAAAGATGCACTAATCCGGAAACACGTACGCCAGCAGGAAGCAGGCGTATGTGGACCCGCGCAGCATAAAAGTGCACACAAACAACAAACAAGCTCAGACGCCAAGATGAATATACCATTCCTAGCAGCAGTGGTCGTGGGATACTGCAGGAGGAGGAGGATAGTCAGGCCCAGAATTTTTACACCCAGAACCAGCCTTTTTGGGATGCCTGATGACCAGGTGTATGGGAGGTATAGGTTTCCACCTCACATAATACTCGACCTGGTGAGTGAGTGGGAGGATGACCTCACATCACACACCCTGTGCTCCCAAGCACTCAGCCCCCTGGAGAAGGTCCTCAATGTACTGCACTTCTTGGCCACTGGATCATTTCAGCGGACAAGTGCTATAGTGGGGGGGTGTCACAGGCCACGCAGTCATGCTGCCTACACCAGGTGTTGGCCATCATGATTGCACGCCCATCAGTCCGCAGGCACATATACCTGCCCAGAACACCTGCAGAAAGGCAGCCTGCCGTCCAGGATTTCTATGGGGTTGCACAATTCTCCAAAGTGCTAGGTGCCATTGACTGCACCCATGTGGCTCTACGTCCCCTAGGGCATCCGAGCACATCTATAGAAACTGCAAGCACTGGCATTCCATCAACGTGCAGGTAGTATGTGATGCCAAGGGAATCATCATCTCAGTATATGCCAACTATCCAGGGTCCACCCACGACAGTTTCATTTACAGAATGTCAACCCTAAACCGGGACCTAGAAGCTGGGCGGCATGGCGATACATGGCAGCTTGGTGAATTTAAATGCCACTGCACATGCATGCATGTCAGATACTGAGTAATGTCACAACCCCACTAATGATACCCATCACCACCTCCCCAGGGGACAGTGCCTACCCTCTGATCACCCACATGATGACGCCAATTTGGAACCCCACCACGCCACCCGAGGTAAGATACAACACAGGCCATAGTGAAACCCGGGGCATAGTGGAGCGCATATTCGGAGTGCTCAAGTCACGCTTTCGCTCCCTTGAAAGCTCTGGTGGGCAGCTGTTATATGCTCCCCCAGTAGTGTGCAGGATCATAGTGGCAGCATGTGTCCTGCACAACGTTGCAACAAGCCGGGGCCTGCCGGTGGACATGGTAGTGCCCCCACATCCCCAACCACATGCACGTCCGCTGAGCATGGGAGGGGAGAGGGCACATGGTGAGGCAGCCCGTATGCAGCTAGTGGCTAATTACTTCACCTAAAATCACACCCATGTGGAGTGCACACAGCCCTGGCACATACCAGCTGACAATCAATGATTATGACATAAGGGACACTCAACTGTCACAACCATACCATCCTGAGATTGGTCACCTGGAAGTGTTACATTGTGTGCATCCCTACCTACCCAAACACCACCAATGCTGTGTCATCAAAAGACATACATCTATGTTGCGAAATTCATTACCCCCTTGCTAAATACAACATGAGAACAGCGCCATGTCACCCAACCCCTCCCCAGCTCCACCACCAAACACACCATGGCATGTCATGCAATGTGAAAGCAAACAAAGCAATGCACAAGACCTGACACAAGTGTCACAAAGTACACTGTCCCTAATGGAAACTGCCCACACACAATATGCTCCCAGTAATGTATAACTAACAGCACACATTACCAAATACTTATCACCAACACAATGCTGCAGCACACCATGGAAAAATGCAAAACATGACAGTACTAAGTTCAAGTAGTGGTAGTCTTACAACCTGAATACGCCAGCACATCGACCCCTTACAACTGTAGAGTGTTGCTGCCACGCAAATGTCTCAGTGTACTGCATACAACATGAACTGCATCTGCAAAGTAGACGGCCTTGTGAAGACATGAGGAAGGAACCTGCAGATTAGGAGGAAGACATGGATGAACAAGCACATATCAATACACCATGCAGTGTACAATACAACAACAATATCCACTAGGGATGTCTACACAGTATTGACTACAGACTGCCCACACAGCTCATGGGAGCCCAACGTCACTGTGTAATTCACTGTCACTTGGTCACACCCTTTGCAAGCCCATGAAAACGGGAAGCAGGAGGGGTGTGAGTCTCACGAACCCAAGCATCTAACCCAAACTCAGGACAAGCCTGCATGTGCCCAGCCGGAATACAGTGGATGCCCAAGGGAGCCACACAAGGCAACACACTGTAAAAAAAAAAAATCGAAAAGCAAAAATGGCCTTGTGGGGACCAGGGGGGGTGGGAGAGGCCACCCAGGAGGTTTGATGACAGAATGCACACCAACACCCACCTGCGTGGATGTTGTGAAAAAAAAATACCTCCTTGGGCCCATGGCCTGCACGGCTATGCCATTGTGGGAGAACTGCTGTCGCTCTGCTCATCCTCTGCTGCTGCATCAGGAGGAGGTGGCACTATGGGAGGCAGCCCACGCAAAGCCCTGTTATGGTCCTCCATGGCAGCAAGCATGCGGGTCTGGAAGGTCTGATTCTGGAGGATTAAACTGCAGAGATCCCCATGCAGCCCATCACGGGTTGCCTGCATTTCTGCACGCATGGCCTCGTGTGATGCCCGGATCTCCTCACATGTTGCATGCAGCTCAGCTGAGAGTGAACATGTGAGCTGCTCCAGCTGCTGTTCTGCCCTAACATTTCGGGAAGCCTCAAGTTCAAGCAGACTCTGCCTGAGGTTATGGAGTTCTACCCTCAGGGCTTCCATATTGATATGGATTCGCGCAGAGTCTCCAGTGCCGCCCATCTGTCCCTGTTGGACGCCAACATGTCTTCCCTGTGTGATTGGCAAATGGAGTCTGTTGCCTGCTGTTGTTCCTCCATCTGCCTTTCAGGGGGGATAATAGAAATGGCCACCCTCTCCATTGCCTGAGCCATCATTTCTACTGATGCTGCCTGTTGGGTTGCCATACCGTACATGGAGTTTTCCCATACAGTATTGCCTGCTGGCGCACGGCCACTGCGTCGACAGGCACCACACCTGTTTGGGGCAAGGCGATCTGCACCTTGCTGTGCTGGCACTGCCTGAGGCTGCAGGACTGAATTCCCCCTCTGATCTGCTGGCCCAGGAACAGAATCAGATGCTGTGGAGTGTGACCCTGCATCCGTAACTGCCAAAGGCGGACTTACCAACACTGACATCCCCATAGAGGGTTCTACCCCGGTGCAGCTGGGTTGGACAGAACAGAATCCCTGCCAGAAACACTTACCTGCAATTGCACATAAGTCTCATCATCCGACTCAGCACCTGAATAGAGGTCTGGGGAGGTGCACCCAGAGGCACCCCTGGACAGTATGGTCTGCAGTAACATTGGGTTTCCACCCACAACCACACCACGTCCCTCACTGGTGCCTGGCCGTGCCTGAGATTCCTCCTGGGTCTACACCATCTCCTCAACCTCAACAGCACCAAGTGTGTCATCACCTGTCAACAAATGGAAACAGGCATGAGCACCATAGCACACACATAGGCTATGACAAGCAAGAGATCCAGCACATGATTTACACATGTCCCACATGACTATAACCCTGCCATGCATGCACTGTCAAAGAGTTGGAAGTGGAATCAAAAAGGCAGACACTGGGGAGAGCAAGATGGAAATGCAACACATTTGCAGAATGTTGGGTAGCACTGGCATCACACATCAGCCTGTGAGTGGCATGTCCAATACACATACATGACACATGCCACCACACAGATGTCATGTAGCATAGCCACAGTAAATTACAAAACTACAGCAACATGTCAGTGGGCCCTTTCCTCAGATTACACGCATCCACTCACGGACGTGCAGTTTTTCCACGTGCGCTGCCACGTCACGAGGAAAACGCTTGCGTGAGTCACGTCACAGAAGCGCTTACGCGCTAAGGGCCTTTGGTCCAATGAAACCGCGTACGTGTGCTGACGCGCTTACGCGCAACAGGCCGTTCCTCAAATTACACGCTGACGTGCAAGATTTTCACATGCCAAATCACTCTGTATCAAGCTGTCCATGCAACAACACACGGAAGACCACGCTCCTGCCCAGAAGGCCGAATTGCTGGCCCCCAGAGCCCCGAGCATGCTCCCACCTGCCATCTGCTGCTGCCTGACTGCCGGCTGCCCACGTAACCTGCTAGTTGCTGCCTGCACGTCAGCCTGGGGTGCAGTTGCTGTGACCGCCCCTGCTGGAACCGAAGACTCCCGACTGGGATACCATCTCTCCACAGCCCAGCCTCAGGACCCAGTTGCCCACCCACTCCTTCCTCTGGGGTTGCCATGTCGGGCACAACACCATCTGGCACCACTGGCAACCCCCAGCCAGAGAGGCAGAGTGCCACCAGCTTCAGTGCAAGGGAAGTTGGTGTCCCGGTGGAGCAAGTCCTGGGGCAGTATGATGCCCTCTTTGGAAGTTTGCGCGCCAACAATGAAGGACAGACCAGGATCTGGATGGACATCGTGACTGCCATCAACGCGGAGGGGGTGGCAGTCCGTGACTTACACCGTGTCAAGAAGCGCTAGGAAGACTTTATGTCCAGGACCCTCAACAAGGCCAGGCGCCTCTTGAAGGCTGCGGATACCAAGGGGCGCCGCGGCCACCGGTCCGACCCCCAGATGAGGGTCCTGGAGCACATATGCCCAGCGCTCCACGTCCAGATTCTTGAGAGCAGACCCGTCTGGAGTCAAGCGGTAAATGTACATGCATACTGATTGGACGCTGTGCGTGTGGTGGTGTGCCAGTAGCGTGCTGGTTGCACATGTGTTTTCGTAGGGCCATGTAGGGATGTGTATGAACAGGGGTGTGAGGCTGCCACATGTGAGTCCTCTTAGGTGTGAGACACATCGATGGTGTATGTGTTGGTAATCATGCTGTGCAAATGCAGGTGTGGTAGCACACATGTTTGAATTTCTGTGTATATACGTTGGCATGGTTGCCGTGTCACACATGGATGGTGGTTCCTGCTGCATGTATCGGCACTGTGTACATGTGCATGTGTGTGTATTTGACAAGTGTGCAACTGTGATGCAACATGGATGCACGTGACACTGATATGTAGAAGGCTGAATGCCAGATGTGACATGTATGGCAATCGCATCACTGCAACAGTTGGAGGAGATGTAGATATGCATGTAAGTGTGGTGGCGTGTGTGTGCATGTCTAGTGCACTCCCTGAGTTTCATGTGATGTAAGGCTCACCTTCGGCTGTTCATGCTGTTGTATGTGTATGGATGTTTCTGCCTGGTGCAATATTGCTGTGGAAATGCACATGTGTGTGAGTTGAAATGAAATGTGTGTCGTGGAGTGTGATGTCATGTCTGAAGTTTGACACTGCCACTCATGTACAACTGTCATGTGTGTATCAGTCCATTGTACAGTGCCCTGATGTCTGTGTTTTATCTCTTTATGTCTGAAGCGTCAACTGATGAAGAGGGCGGAGAGGTTGCTGTGGAGCACAGTGGCAGGGATTGCACCACCAGCCGGAGACACAAGACCCGGCTCCCTTCCCATATTGTCATCTCATTGCGGAGTGAGGAGTCTGGTGCCGCGTCCCAGGCCACAGCTGCCGAGGGTAGGTCCAAGAGGCAGAGGTCGGAGGTGGACTCCTCGGCAGCAGAAGGGGCAACTGAGACCCCACAGGGTCCAACGGAGGAAGATGGCACGAAGTCATCCAGGTCGGTGGGGGGTTTGGTGGAGGAGGAGGCCACGGAATGGACACACTCGGGGTCTGGAGGTCGGGATTCCACTGGTGCTAGTGGTGCAGTGCAGGGGCAGGGACAGGAGGTAGCACAGGCCGCCGCAGAGGTGCCTGTGTGTTTTCCTGTCCCTGATCCTGTCACTGCATCATCTGGCAACAGCAGGGATGCCTACGTCCAGACCTGTTTTCAGGGAGGGAATGAGAGCATGACAACTGGCCTTCCTCTCACTGCACACGTGGCTATCCTGGACTGTGTTCAGCCTGTCCTGAGTGGGATAGCGTTGCATCAACGGGGCATGCGAGGTGACCTGCAGTCTTTTTGTGGAGAGACTGCACGTCGTCTTGCATGCCTCTTTGACCACGTTGACCTACTGGGACGGGTCACCGGTGCTGGGTTCCTCTGTGTACTGGACCTTCTTGCGACCCCCTCCTCACCTGAACCCCCTACGTGCCCGTCGTCCTCCATGCCATCTTCCCACCCATGTGTCACCTGGGTACCCTGTGGAGCTGCCCCTGACCCAGCGACCAGGCTGGTGGAGGGCACATCCGTGCCACAGTCAGGAGTTGGACGTCCAGCAGGGCTGGCCACAACGACAACTGCACCCTAGCCGGAGGAGGACGTGCAGGCAGCAAAAGCCAGGGCGCAGGCACAGCAGCAGCAACATGGTGGGAGCAATGATGGCTCGGGGCCTTCAACATCGGAGGGGCAGGCATCGGCCATAGGGCAGGAGGACCGCGGATTTCAAGTGTCTTCCGTGTGGCAGCGGTTGGGCCACGCCATAGATGTGGAGCGGCAGCAGGCGGAAGAGGCACGGCTCACAATGGTCAGGGTGGAGAACTCCATGCGGAGCGCTCTGAGGCGGGCCGAGTGCCTCAAGGCAGGTCGCAGGGAGTTGGAGGTGAACATGTCGTCGGCCCTGCGAACCCTCGGGGCCATGGATGAGGACCGCTCCAGGACATTGAGTGGGAGTTGAATGATGCCCTGGCCCAGGACATCAATAAGTGAGCTGTCAGACTAGCCCGCTGCCATTTGTACATTTTTAGTGTTAGGTTTCCTTTCTGTTTTTGTTCATTTTCGGGCGATTGGACAATGCACCACGTTTTTGTATATAGTTCTTTATTAGGTAGTCTTTTTTGGAGGTTTCATTTCATTTGCTGGGCTCATGGACACTGGATTGGTGATTTGTACATAGTTGAACAGTGGATGCATTAATTGTTTTTTTCATTTCACCATGGAGCAATGGATTTCACTTATTTTATTCCGTTGGATTTGCTTTGTTGGACTGATACTTTGCACACATTTTCATTTGGATTTCTTTGGATTCTGATTTCATATTTTTGATTATTTTCTGCATTTTATTTCTTCTTCACATTATTGTGTGTTTTCTTTTCATTACATTCATTTTGGATTCAAAACTTTTTTCTTTCATACTTCGGTGTGTGGTATTCTCTCATTGATTTCATGCATGTCATGATGTGGGTTTTCACATTCACTTGCACCCATTGTGTGTGTGTGTGACGGACATGTGTTCATTTACATACTTGCCATTTGGGTTGTATCATGTAATGGGCATTTCTATGTGGGTCGATGCAATACTTGGTTGGGTCTTTGGGCTGGGTGGCTTTGAGTGTGATGTGGCTGGCCATTAGGCCCATGATTGAGGATCGTCATGACGTGGGGGCAGGGGGACATGAGTGGGGTCCTGCTGGCGGGTGCCCCTGATTGTTGGGGGGTGGAGGTGCATCAGGACATGTGTGGGGGCCTGCTGGCAGGTGTCCCTGAATGCTGGGGGGTAGGGGTGTAGGGGTCATGAGTGGGGGCCTGCTGTTAGGTGCACCTGACTGCTGGGGGGTGGGGATGCAGTGGGACATGAGTGGGACATGAGTGGGGGCCTGCTGGCAGGTGCCCCTGACTGCTGGGGGGTGGGGGTGCTGGGAGACATGTGTGGGGGCCTGCTGGCAGGTGACCCTGACTGCTGGGGGGTGGGGGTGCTGGGGGACATGAGTGGGACATGAGTGGGGGCCTGCTGGCAGGTGCCTCTGACTGCTGGGGGGTGGGGTGCAGTGGGACATGAGTGGGACATGAGTGGGGGCCTGCTGGCAGGTACCCCTGACTGCTGTGGGGTGGGGGTGCAATGGGACATGAGTGGGGGCCTGCTGGCAGGTGCCCCTGACTGCTGGGGGGTGGGGGTGCAGGGGGACATGTGTGGGGGCCTGCTGGCAGGTGCCCCTGATTGCTGGGTGGTAGGGGTGCAGTGGGACATGAGTGGGGGCCTGCTGGCAGGTGCCCCTGACTGCTGGGGGGTGGGGGTGCAGTGGGACATGCGTGGGACATAAGTGGGGGCCTGCTGGCAGGTGCCCTTGACTGCTGTGGGTGGGGGTGCAGGGGGACATGTGTGGGGGCCGGCTGGCAGGTGCCCTGACTGCTGGGGGGTGGGGGTGCTGGGGGACATGTGTGGGACATGAGTGGGGGCCTGCTGGCAGGTGACCCTGACTGCTGGGGGGTGGGGGTGCTGGGGGACATGAGTAGGGGCCTGCTGGCAGGTGCCCCTGACTGCTGGGGGCGTGGGGGTGCAGGAGGACCTGAGTGGGGGCCTGCTGGCAGGTGCCCCTGACTTCTGGGGGTGCAGGGGGACATGAGTGGGGGCCTGCTGGCAGGTGCCCCTGACTGCTGGGGGGTGGGGGTTCAGGGGGACATGAGTGGGGGCCTGCTGGCAGGTGCCCCTGTTGTTGGGGGGTGGGGCTGCAGTGGGACATGAGTGGGGGCCTGCTGGCAGGTGACCCTCACTACTGGGGGGTCGGGGTGCTGGGGGCCATGACCAGGGGTGCAGGGTAGTCCCCTGTGATGTGGGCTGCCTGCAGGGGCCGTGGAGGGTGTAGAGGGAACACGTGGGAGTACCCACACTGCCAATTCACAGGTAGGACTCCCCGCACACCCCCGAAATTCAAGTACCCCGCTCTGACAGCGAAATCGTGTGTGAATCTTCCTACGCACCCCAGTTATACACGTACCCCACTTGCACAGGGCCAATCGCGTGTGAAACTTCCCGTGCACCCCCGAATTACACGTACCCCACTGGAACAGGCCCAGTCACGTGTGAAACTTCCCGCGCACCCCCGAATTACACGTACCCCACTCGAACAGGGCGAATCGCATGTGAAACTTCCCGCGCACCCCAGTTATACATGTACCCCACTTGCACAGGGCCTATCGCGTGTGAAACTTCCCGCGCACTCCCGATTTACAGCTACCCCGCTACGATCGCGTGTGAAACCTCCCACGCACCCCAGCAATACACGTAACCCACTCGCACAGGGCCAATCGCGTGTGAAACTCCCGTGGACCCACGAATTACACGTACCCCGCTCCGATCGGGTGTGAAACCTCCTGCGCACCCCAGGAATACACGCACCCCACTCGCACAGGGTTTATCGCGTGTGAAACTTCCCGCGAACCCCAGTAATACATGTTCCCCGCTTGCCGTGTGCTGTGTGCCGGCCCTCTATACTGGTACAGGGTTAGCGCAGCCCTCTTTCCTTGCACGAGGGGCGTTCTTGGGGGCTTAACTGGTGCTGCTGCAGGGTCGCTGCGCCACTTTGCGCCACGGCTGGTTTTGGTAGCTAAAATCCATGAATACGCTGTGCATGGAAATGGATTTTAGCACACGCGGCTGGAGCAGAGATTCGCACGCGCACACTGTGCTCCAGCTGCGTGCGCCACTTGTGCGCTAAATTCTATGAATTACCCTGAAAATGTTTACTTGCAGTTATGGGGATTCAGCCTTTGCTAGCCCACCTTGGCTATAGCAATGTCCAGGTCTGGTCCATTGTGCATGAGCTTTGACTCAGATATTGACTTGGCCTTTGCAGAAGTATTGTCTTTGATCTTGTCTTGAATTGATTGTTTACACTGAACATTGTCATTTCCCTACATCTGTTGGAGTATATGGTGGCTACTGCATCAGCAAGGAGGAAAGCTAGGAAGGGCAAATTGATGAATGGTTAATACTCAATGAGCCACTTAAGGTCCACACTTGGTTACTTGAGTATGTAAAGCATTTCCCACACGTCAATTTTGAGGTGAAGATGCCTTGACTGAGAGATATGTGAATGATTTGCGCTCTGAAACACTTGTGTATGAGCGTGATACAAATAAAATATCATAGCATATCATGATTGTCATCTAAGGGAGAACTGCTGCAGGTGGAAGGGTCTGGACTGCAAAGGCAGGCATAATGTTCACCATGGACAAGGTGACCTTCAGTGAACACTGGCAGTTAGTTGTTCTATTGCCGTTTTACATGCATGTGAATCCAGAATTGCTATCACAGGCCTATTTCTCAGGAATTAACCCTATAGCGTCATCCACATGGAGCACCACCTCCATAACACCTACCTCTTCACACCCTGCACTCCCCACCAGACCTCACATTGGACCGTTTCATCCCTGTGCTACATCACCTGGTTGCATGCACCCACCTTGATGCATATTTTTCTGCACTCCTCGAAGGTTAACTCCACAAACCATCCCATTGATCTCTTGCAGCTGCTCCCATCCATGTGCACATAACCGTATGACCAAATAAGTGCACAGTAGCTTCTTGAAGCAAGTCCCACCATTATTAAACCGGCAAATAAAATTGATGGGTATATATGTGCAAACATATCCCTGCCCACATCACCCCCTCAGCAACCTTTGAGCCATTTACAGGTATTAACTACCTTCCTGTCTACCAAACACTGGAAGGTGTAATGCAAGCTATCTGCTGGCCAGAGACACAATTGTGTGAAAACTGTGAACATGCCACCTGCTAATACTACTGAGTGACCAGCAACACATAGTAGCCATGTTACCTTAATACATACCTACACATTACCATGGACACATGGCCGGCACGAACATTTCAATTACCAGATCGACCAACAGAGTATTGCATCTAACTTTGAGCCACTCATATCACAGACACTGGCACATGGTGATGATGTGCCAAGCATACAGCTACATGGTCACTAACCCACTCAAACATACATTCACCACATGATCCAATAATAATGCGTCAATAGGAATTGTCATAAAAACGTAGGAAATGTAATGAAAAAGCAAACACGACATGAAAAATATGAATGTATTCAGATACAGAAAAGGAAACTGGTGTAAACAAACTTAAAACTACCCTTCCCAAAGAAGAAATACATATGTATTATTCTGTATGTTTCTATGATAACTGCTGTTTTTGTTACACCTTTGTCACCTTGTATCTGTATGAAAACTATGCCTGCATTACACTAGCTTAACTAGTACTTGTACCTGAAACAGTACCTTAATGCCTACGGGTTGCTTGCACGCGATACAAATAAATAAATAAATACATAGATACAATACGCTAAACAACTGTGACAATTAGTAATTGTCCTTATCCTCCTCCAGTTCTGACAATGCCAAAGCCAAGGTATGTTCTGCCTGCTGTCTGACCTCCTGCAGTCTGGCTTCCTTCTTCATGTAGGAAGGTCTCTAAGCAGCTCTCCGAGACTCCTCCACGATCGAAGCCCAAGCATACACGATGGTGTCAGCCTCCTCAGCCCTGGCCCTGGCAATGGTAGACACACATTCTGCACCCCACACTGTCCACCTCTCCTCTTGCTGCCTCATGTGTGCAAAGACATCTGCCGCCTCTGTGCAGACCCTTATCATGGACCCTTGCCTCACACAGATGATGGTGCAGATTTGTTGAACCCTTCTATCTGCCCTGATTGCAATGTCATACCTTTGCTACTCCGGCTGCCTATAAATCAGTTGCAGCTGCTGGTCCTCCCTCTGCAAATATGATTGGCTGTAGAGAGAGAGGAACCCATGCTGGCATTGTCATACAATAACTGTTAATCCACCACAACCTGTTCTCCATTGTGCACCATGACTGGACCAGAGGTGTGCACCTCCCCATGTAGTCCAATCATGGATAAAATCATTTGTGCGTTGGTACTGACTCCCACCACCACAAGGGGCAAAGGCATTTCTAAACCAGGTGATGACAGCACTGCAGGAGAGGAGGCAAAGAATATGCCAAGCATAGAGGACCCACTCGAGGTAGTCAAGTGTACAGATGTGGAGATCAACAAGGGGGCCTGTCCAAAGAGACCACCCCTGCTGTGTGCTACCACCAGGTGAGTAAATAGCATAACCACCACTCTGTGATCCTGTGCAGCCTGCTGTTGAGGGGCAAACAAAGCATCACATGGCACATTGATCCACGCAATAGCAGTAGTAGCACCGTGGCCTGGATGATGGTCTCATCTGCCGAAGGACCAGCCATTGTCTGGATGAAAGCATCATAGAAGGTTCATAGGTCTTCAGCTGATGAGCTTGCCAATTGAGGGTATGCAGACTGTGTTATTTTGTCCTGCACAGCCTCTTGTCTCACACCCATTTATGCAACTTGTACACCCCCTCAGGTCCTCCAACAGACACAGCGGGAAGACCCTCAATGTGCTCATTCTCCCTCTACATAGTCAAACCTGACACCACAACTGAGGTCTCCAGGCTGTGTGCCCCCCCCCGCCCCCTTTTGCCTGGAAAACACTTCCATTACCCTTTAAACACTTGTGTATAGGCACGTTATACATGCCTATTCATATCATATCATATCATATCTGCTGCAGAGGTGTCTACAATAATTAACTCACATGTTTCCTCTTCCTCAGCATCTGTGACATACGAGGAAACCCCAAACCCAGGTGCATGCTCTTCGTTGCAGGTCAATGACATGGATAGTGTCTGGGGTATATCATGCCATCTGGATGCCTAGTGCCGTGCATTCAGCCGCTTCTCAAGTGTGAGTCCCGGTTCAGCTGCTTGAGATACTGTGAAACCCTCAGAAACTGGCTGTACACGAGGTCTTTGATCATACTTGGTCAATGGAAACTAAGCTTGTGGAGGAGGTTATTTCTGTTTGTGGGTTTTCTTTATATGGTAGTGCAGAAGCACCCTAGTTCAGGTACAACTAATACATCAAGCACATGAATTGAATCTTCACTCCTGTCACATTCACCTCCCACATACCCCATAGCCACCATTACACACATACACGTTCCATGCAGATGGATGTAGTCTGAGTAGATAATGAGATGTCTTGTCATTCAAGACTATGCGTGTGAGAGCATGGCACTGCCATATGTGAATATCACTGAAGAACAAGACTGGGGGACAGCTGTATTTAAAAATAACATTTACACATGCTTTGGACAGCTGCCAGAATTTCCTCCCACTACTTGACCAAATGTAACTACGCCAAGTGTGCCCCACAAGGCCAATGTGTTCCTTACCATTTTTACAGTGTACCAATGAGCCACGAAGCAACAGACATGTCGGACGTCACCCAGTTAGTGTAAGACACACTCTCACTCCCTTTTGCCATCTCATTCATGCCATTGTATGAAATGCTGGGATCAACTTCTGCAGGATCCAGACCTAGAGCAGGCCACACGATGGCACCCACGAACATTGATCTCAACACTGTTTATTGCCCCTGCCCTTGCCATCGTCTGGTTCCAGATGATCATAGTATCCATGTGCTTCTTGACTTTGCGTACAGTGCAGACTGCCACCCCTCTGCATGGATGGCAGCCGTGATGTTCTAGATCCTTCAATGGGCGGAGGCCCCAATATGCTTATCAGCAAATGCAAGGGCATATTAATGGCTCAGGACCTGGTCACCCAGGATACCACATTTACTGGCCGAGAGGTTGACAGCCCTCCGCTACACCACCTTTGTAGTGTCAGATGATGAAACAGCCATTGCAGAGGTGAGGGAGGTAAGGGTGCCAATGGGTCCTGATAGTACCTGAAGAAAGGAGCTGTGATTGTGGAATGAAGGTGTTAGTGTCTAGAGGAGGTGCATGAGGTGGGCAGGGGGAACAGATAGTGTAATGGTACACCCTGCTTCAGCAGGAGATGACAGGCTCTCGGGGTCAAACATAAACTCCAGGACAGTGTAAGTGAACAGCCACAAATGACAGACTATCAGGCAGCAGGGATTGTCACACAAAGAAGACAAAGACGACAGGAATAGCCAATAGATCAGGGAAAGCCGGAGGAAAACCAAGGTACAAGTGGCATCCAGAGCACTAACAGGCAGCAGAAAGAGGAAAGTGGAAAAATGGTTTTAGCACATACGTTCCACAAGGCACGCTGGGCCTGCACATATATGGACACATTTGGTGACTGAAATGTGCACATGTCTTTGTTAATGGCCATAGATTCAATGTAAACATATGTACAGGGGGCATTGCTCAGTGTCCTCCTCTTCCTCCCTGCATTTATGTAAGGACACCCTGTCCCATGTTATGGGTGTTGCATGACTGATAAATGCATCATCACAGGGACAGTGTAATTTAGCTGTCCTTTCACTCATGACTCTGTATTGCACCACAGAAGAGAACATTACTATCTGGTAAAGTGTCAAGTCAAGCAATGGGTATGAAGCCCCACTACGGTTGCCTCTTTCTGGGTTACATTTCACTGTTGTTCACATACGTGTAATGCCTTGAGAAGGTACAATATAGGGCTCACATGTCTTCTGGATTCTTCTCGTGACCCACAAGCCTGAGGGGGCAGTGGTGGTATATAAGTCATCATGCCTTGGCCTGACCATGAGTGACAACCATAGACTGCCTAGTGGTATCTATTGTGGCTATCTGAACCTTTTACTCACAACAGACATAAAGTGGCTGCATAGGAGCATGGGCAAGGACACCTGTGTGCTTATGTTCTGTATTAAGGAGAACGTGGTGATGAGAATGTAAGTCCTGCATGTAATAACATGCATTTTCTCGTTGCAAGCTATGACTGCTGACCCTTAGGGGTTGTATGATTGTTTGTCCTCGTATGCACATATGGCACCAAACTCAAGATTGATACTGCCAGAACACAGTTTTACCACTTAAATACAAATGGATGTATGTATGGTGATGGCCATGCCCTCTAGGTACCTTGATGCAGGACACCCAGAGTGTGCACATGAGTAAGTACAGCTGACTGTCCAATGTGCCTGTGTGTAGCACAGCTGCTCTATTCATTTCGGAGTTATGAGGAATCTGAGGGCATCCTCATTTCTTTCCAGGGGTGTTGCTAGGTCTGAAAAAGGTCCGCGGCTAGGCTAATTTTGGGACTGCGGGACTGGGGGCTAACTAGCCTCTTTGGTTGTAACCCCTGAGCTTCTATCTGGAGCTACAACCAAAAGACCGGGGCTATAGCCCTCTCAGCCCACCCCTAGCAAAGCCTCTGTTTCTTTCCCCAATATATCCTCCTCCCAGGTGGCCAGGGAAATCTGTTGCTTTCTGACCCTGACCCTGGGGGTGGATATGTGAGGGAGGATCACGTGGGTGGAGGAGACTTGGGGAGTGTGGATGAGGCACCCTTGGGTGAGACACCGTATCCACCATTTCCCTTTTATAAAGAGTCAAATATCCCCCAGGCCTTTGTAGGGTATGATCAATCCCTTCCCTATTTTGCCCAAAACTCCTCTTACAATACACACCAGGCAGGAACTGAGATGAGAAGAGAAAACCCAAAGCCATACATCCTCTCTTTATTAACTCAGACGTACACAAACAACACTCTGGTACTGGGACGAGGAAGAGTGATGGCGAGTATCAAGACTGTTATGCAGGAAAGGTACATTGCCTGCACCTGAGGTCCAGGGGGAAGTATAGAAACATGCAGGAGTAGTCAAATGTGAAGTCAGGGAGATGTTTGCCAAAGCGACTACGAGCTACAGCGTCATTGCAGCGGAATTAGATTGTGGTGGGGTCATTTGCAAGGTATCTGGTAGCAGAGCTGGTCTGTCTACCTCCTGGAGTTAGGGAGACTCCATCTCTGTACAACTGAGGTGGTGGAGATCCTGTGTGAGAGGCCCGCCGAGCCAAGAGCAGGGACAGCCACAGAGAGCCTGCCGACGTGTAGAACAGCACCCAGGGAGAGTGTACACAGTGATTCACAGACGCCTGAATGACTCCAGGACTCTGTGGGGTTGCTGCAGGTCAGATCACCTGCAATTGAGCAAGGGACTATTTCAGCAATATGAATGAAGGTCCCATTTGAAATAAAAACTATTGATAGGTACGCTAATCTGAAGCTGCGAAGAAAAATGAATTAAATCATTTTGTGAATACCGAATTGCAAACTAGATGAAAATGAACAGGCCAAGAAAAGGCCAGCAAAACAGAAGTCCTTGAGCTTGTGAATACACCCGTGAGAAGGGTGCACATTCCTAGCAGGAGAGTAAACTGGGAATTTGATGTTAGTTTAATGTGACTGATTGAAATGAAATTGCATTTTTGGAATACTGAACCAAAGGAAAGCAAGTGTGATTGAATACCTATGGGAGTGACAACAGTTGGTGAGATTCCCTGATAAAAAAGCAATTGTGAACTGTGAATTGGGTAAACTGAAGAGAACAAGCATGGTAAGTGCCACAAGAATATAAGGAATTCCGTATTTGGAAAGAACGAGCATGGGAAAAGCTGTGAGAATATTTGAAAGCATAACAAGTGAAAGGTGGCCAAACAAGTATTGAAAAAGTGCCAAGATGATACATCCAATACCACTGTGAGGCTGAAACAGTGGTAGTGTAACTTTGAAGAAGAAGAAAGGTGTGTCAGTTGCGTGACCTGTAATGGGTGGAACATGTGGTTCAACAATTGCGCCTAGACCAAGTCCACCCATCTAAAGGAAAAGCCACTTAACTAGCTTATACTTTTGTGATTGGAGATCAAGGAAAACTAATGTGATTTGAAATTGATGAACTGAAATTTGTGATATTGGTGAAATTGGTGAAAGATAACTCAGCCAGAAAAGCTGTGAATTATCCCAAGGGATTGAGTTTTGGAACATTGATAGACTTGAAAGTGTGGAGTAGGCAACCACTCTTTTTAATAAACTGAACTATCCTGAATCTTGTGGAAGGGAAAACCCCTTTACCATCCTAGAGCTGGAAGAAGCTCTGAGCATGTATTTGACCACTTTTCATTTTGATTGTGACATCCCTACAGATTATATACAAGTAGATGTGACGGCAAGTATAGGTTTTGGAAACAGACAGGCATTTGTGTCGGACTTCCTAACACATACTATTAATAGTTTCAGTTAGGTATGGAAATCCAACCTTAGCATAGGACAAGTTAGGTGTTTTTCCAACCTTCTTTTTATTTTCATAACAGTTTGAACCCCACACATTACTCAGTTGCCTGTTTCTACTTCCTGATGCCTTCACACAGTGTATTGCATGATGTGCAGTACATGCACCTATAGTCCCAACAACATACCTGCTTTTGCAGATGGCCACTTTTGCATGTGAAGAACCACCACAGGAAGATGAGTCTGTACCATTTAACTGCACATGCCAGCTAACAGTGTCTGCTGAACATTCTCAATGTTCTGGTAAGACCATAGCACAGCAGTCAAAATCTGGTACTGGTGCCAGGGACACTGGGGCACATGTGGGTCTAGATTGAAATGTGGATTGTGGTGTGTCCACAACTGCATGGCATACATGATGGTCAGCACCATTGCCAACAATATCTGTCTGCAGAGCTTGATGTGCTTGTTAGATCAGATACAGGACTTCACCCACAGACTGCCTACTCATTACAAAAGGGCAGGCCATTTTCATCATTCCTGCATAAGCCATGCCCAGGTGGGGGCCACTTTGCTGCCAGCCAATCTAAGTAGGATAATGAGTTCCTGCACGTGAGGGTAAGGATCCTGCATTAGTTGTCTAAGAATATGACATAGATGGGCAATTCAGTGGTAGCAGCCATTGGGGATCTTCATCAATAGATGTGTGCATTGAGGAAGAAAATGTAGCTGGATATGGTGGAAAGGAGGAAAAGCATGCAGAAGCCCATTCTGGTCCATGGTTTATCCCTGCTCTTCTTGTTCTTTGTAATTTTCTCCGGAAACCTGAGCGCCAGTGGAATAAATCTCAAACACTTCATGACCTTCAGCTTCTGCTTTCGGATCACTCCTTGCTTCGGCTCAGTCCTTGTATGATTCCCCCATTCTATCTAGCAAAAAACAGTATTTTTCCTCTTTGACCTTTTCTCTTTCTAAGCATACTCGTCAGGTCTATCAGATTCTTAACTCCATTCTTTCTCCTTGTCAACCTAATCTCTGTGCATCCATTATCCCCCTTTTCCCCAGCCCCTGCCCTCCATTACTTTCTGTTTTCATCCTTTCCTTCACTGACTTTTTCCTCTCCCAGATATTGATAATGCTGAGTTTCTTTCTTGTGTCCATTCAACTACTACTGCCTCCAATCCTATTCCTGATTTACTAATTCCATTATTCTATCCTAATCGTTTTACTTACCTTTCACCTTTTTTAATCTCTCTCTCTTCTTTGCATTTTCCTGCAGTTTTCGAACATGCTACCGTAATTCCTATTTTAAAACAATCATCACACAATACATCTTTACCTGCTAACTTCAACCTATTTTGATACTTCCTTTTCTTTGTAAACTCTTAGAGAGAATCATCTACTCTACAAATGTTGACCTTTCTTCATCGCAATTCTCTACTTCCTCCTCTGCAATCTGGATTTAGGCCTGGCCACTCTACTGAGAGTGCTCTGTTGCATGTCAGGGACTCTGTGCTTACTATGCGGGATAATAAACTGTCCTTAGTCATTATTATATTAGATCTTTCTGCTGCTTTTGACATGGTTGATCATCACACTCTACTATCTGCACATTTATCCTTGGGTAGTACGTGCTCTCCTCTCACCTGGTTTATGTCAGATTTTTCTGGCCATACCTATTCTGTTTTTTGAACGGGTCAGCTCTCTCCACCCCATACTCTTCTTGACAGTGTCCCTCAGGGTTCAGTGCTTGGCTCTGTTTTGTTTTCTCCCTATACTATTCCTCTCTCTTCACTTATCTCTTCATACAATCTATCCTACCACTTAAATGCAGACAATTCTCAAAACCTTGTCTCCTTTTCTGAGTTCATTGACGCCATTTACTACCATGTTTTCTGTTTGTGGTTCTGCTATGCAAGCTTGGATGGCCTCTCACTTTCTTCACTTGAATTCCTCCAAAACTGAAGTTCTTTGTTTTCCTTATTCATCTACATCTCCCCTATCACCCCCTTTTTCTCTTCAATTCTCCCTACTCAGCTTCCCTTGTTCACCACAACTCATAATCCTGTAGTTCTTTTTCAATCTTCTCTCTCCTGTTCCTCTCACATTTCCCTCACTGCCCATAATTGTTGTTGTATCCTCTTTAATTTATGTCATGTTCACCCTTTGCTAACTTTTCAAACCATTAAGCTTCTCATGTTCACCCTTATTCTCTCCTGTTTTGAGTATTGTTATTTCCTGTTGATTGGACTGGCGGCCACCCATTCGTCTTGCTCCTCTTCATCCTATCTATAATATGAAAATGTGCGTACTTGTTGATCTTGTCGCTCTTCTATTTCTGCTGCTCTTTCCTCTGCCACTATTCTCTCCTTGCTCCTCCTTATCTTGCTTCTCTTATTTCCTTCTATGTTCCAGCCAGATCTCGTTGATCTGAATCCCCCTATAGGCTTGTTGTTCCCAAACCCCTCTGTGCCTCATCCCGTTTCCACACTTTTTCTCTTTTGGCTCCCCTTCATTGGAATTATGTTTGTCTTCTCATTTCTTCTTCTCCTAATTGTCCTCTCTTCTGCACTGGTCTCAAAACGTATCTCTTATCTTGTTCCTCTTCCCCATGACTTTCTCATCTCTATGCTCATCCATGATTGTACCGTTGTTATTTTAATTTTTGTAATGAGTGTTTGGTGAAAATGCGCTATAAACCACAATACATGAAAAAGAAGTGTTGTGGTGGCATCGAGGGAAAACATGCACCAGGATATAGCTGCCATTGGCTGGTTGATGCATGCCTCTCTGTTATGCATTGCTCTGGCAATGAGGGTCACTGCGTGGTTTGAGTGGTCTCCCAGACCAGAATCCACCACAGGAGGATGGTTCCCTGGGACATGTTGCCTCTCCAGGATTGACTTACATAAGTTATGCATGTTATTTCTTTGGGGATATCCTGTTGTTGTGTTGACACTAAAGGCAGTGTTTGGGATGTCTGCTGGTGTGGTGTGTTTTGTTAGCAGTACAGGACTTCTGTAGGAGGTGTATATATGATTTGTTCTAAATTGTTGTGGCCACAATATCTGGCTGTGCACTTAAGTTCCTCATAGTTAATGTGATGTTCCATGGCAGTCGCTTGATTGTGATCAGTTACTTGCTGGTGTAGGTGCTCACATTTTGTCATATAGAGGGGACTGCATCGTTGCTCGTAAGGGTGTGCATGCTATTCTTTTGCCATATCAGTGTGGGTAATAGGCTTTCACAATCATGAATAAAGGCTTTTGACACTGCCATGTGTTAGTTTGTGTATTCTTTCCCATGTTCATGGGCTGTTATGGTGGGCGAGTGGTTCACGTGTTGGTTGCAGTGTTTCAAATTCTAGTATGTTGCTCTTGCTTTGTTCTGCTTTCCTCGTTCTGCTGATCCCATAATCCAGATACCCTGTTTCAGACTCCATGTACCGGAAGGAGAAGCGGCGACCATTGTGCTGCGTGCCTTTTGAATCCTCTATGTTTGAAGGCGTGGAATGCTGCAGTGGTGCTCGTCCTACAAATGCTTACCTGCTTCTGCTGATCCCATAATACTGGTATCTCGCTTCGGACTCTATGACCAGAAGGAGAAGTGGCAACTGTTGGGCGACGTGCCCTTGGGACTGCTCTTAAGGTGTCGAATGCTGAAGAGGCGTGATGGTTGCACCTCAAGCAAAATGCACTAATCACATCATTGTCTCGCCTTCTTCCAACCGAACGTCTGAAGGAATGGCATCTGCTGTTTGGACTCACGACTATAGGATTGGTCTTTGTGATTAGTGGAACAGACACCAGACTGCAAACTGTCCAGATTTGCCAAACACGCCTTGCACTTCCCTGCAAAGTTACTGGGCTCAACAGAGGAAACTAAGTAACACCCGTTCCTGCGCACAGGCATTTGGTCTAGCCATTTTATTCAGACCCTGCCGCCACAGTCACACCATAGATGTAGATGCCCGAATGAATGAATCATTTGTTATTTAGCACGGTTTGATTATATGTCAATGAATGTTATCAGCTATGCCTGATTGATGTGTTGCACAGTTTTATTCTGTACAGTACATCTATTTATGTCTAATTTTCATGCACAGAATTTGTTTCATGTCTAAAGAAAAGAAATGCACACGGAAAATGATGGAGTCACAGTAATTGGACTCGCGAAGTTTTAATCCTTCGGCTATGAAGAGAAGCAGATAATAAATACCACAGGGTAATGAGAAAAATCCTTACAAAATAAACCAAATACGATTTATGCTGTGCATTCTCAATGGTTTAGTTGTCATCCGAAAGGGATGTAAATTAGGTAGACCACGCATGGATGATGGCATAACAGAGAAAAATAATCTCCGAAATGATCTATTAGGACGCCCCCCATGTTACAACTGGAATCTCGCTATGAGCTTGCAGCAGAACACAATGGACTGCAATATCTTCACATGACCATTAATGCTGATGCTACCGGTAAGCCTAAAGACTCTAATTAGACTGATTGTGCTTCAGATCAGGAAGGCACATAATAAAGCCTCTACAGCTAAAACTGGAACTTACGTGGAATCTAAGGGCGCACCAAAAATTACCTATTTCTTTACACCTTCTTTGGAGCAGAGACATGACCGACAACCTGAACCTAATTTTGTGGACCAGTTACCCAACTCCTTCGCATGTTTGGATGGCAACATAGTTCCATTGTCGGACTCCTTGATTCTTTAGTGCAGCCTCTTAGACATAATGCTTCTTCAGTAACTTGCCGTTGCTGTGAGGATCTTGTTTCTACCCTACATTCTCAGGGTGATAATATCAACACAGTTCCATTTACATTTGTCACGGCTAATGATGATATTACTAATTTTCTTATTCCAACTATAGCTGGCTCTTCGCCCATAGTGCCGACGCTACTATCACCAATAAGGCTTCTCATCTTCGCCTGATTCCTATGCGACACTCTATTTAATCAGTGACATTAAAGTCCACTGTGGCAAAGTTGGTTTATTATCAAAGAGCCTGTTAGCTTCACCTATCTTTCCATTACCTACCTCTACAAGCTCTAGTGGCCATGACCTTGATGATGTAGTTCCATGCAACTTAGGCACTGGTTCAATCTGCATAACTCCATCTCAACGGTTGGCTCTAGATCTCCTTCTCATATTCGCTGGTCAAATTATGTGAGGATCTCTTCAAAACCTCTGTGGTCTATACTGACAAGATCAATGCTATTAATTGTAAATTGACTCCTCTTACACCGGTCACAAACGTGGCTTGCAATATTCCTAATACCATTTCGGGTATTTCAGTTCATTCTCCACAACCTGTGGAAAAGCACCAAGGTGTTTTGGACTCTAAGCAAGTAGTAAAGACTTGCGCTAGTTTACTTAGTGAGGCGGAACAACTAAATCCCACTCCAGCACCTACTTGAGGTAGCTCTATGATAAATCCCACTCCAGCACCTACTTGAGGCAGCTCTATGATAAATCCCACTCCAGCTCCTACTTGAGGCAGCTCTATGATAAATCCCACTCCAGCTCCTACTTGAGGTAGCTCTATGATAAATCCCACTCCAGCACCTACTTGAGGCAGCTCTATGATAAATCCCACTCCAGCTCCTACTTGAGGTAGCTCTATGATAAATCCCACTCCAGCTCCTACTTGAGGTAGCTCTATGATAAATCCCACTCGAGCACCTACTTCAGGCAGCTCTATGATAAATCCCACTCCAGCTCCTACTTGAGGTAGCTCTATGATAAATCCTACTCCAGCACCTACTTGAGGCAGCTCTATGATAAATCCCACTCCAGGACCTACTTGAGGTAGCTCTATGATAAATCCCACTCAAGCACCTACTTGAGGCAGCTCTATGATAAATCCCACTCCAGCTCCTACTTGAGGCAGCTCTATGATAAATCCCACTCCAGCTCCTACTTGAGGTAGCTCTATGATAAATCCTACTCCAGCACCTACTTGAGGCAGCTCTATGATAAATCCCACTCCAGGACCTACTTGAGGTAGCTATATGATAAATCCCACTCAAGCACCTACTTGAGGCAGCTCTATGATAAATCCCACTCCAGCTCCTACTTGAGGCAGCTCTATGATAAATCCCACTCCAGCTCCTACTTGAGGTAGCTCTATGATAAATCCCACTCCAGCACCTACTTGAGGTAGCTCTATGATAAATCCCACTCCAGCTGTGATCTCTATATCCAAGGACGACCATTACAACACTATACATGTCACTCTACTCAAACGAGACACAATGAGAGGCTACATGCAGCTAGAAAACACAATATGTCAGGAGAGTTACAAAATAAAAGGTGTGGCTGACAGTTTAGCAGATAAGTCAGATATGCCATGAGGGGTTGAGGATAGCTCTTGCTATATTGACCTTACTGCTCCCACTGCTGTACACACTATTACTCCACGCAACATTCTAAGACCCCAATATATATATATATATATACATATATATATATATATATACATATATATATATATATATGTATATATATATATATGTATATCCCCCTAGGAAAGAGACTAGTTGTACACAATAAAAATAAACAACTGTATGATGTCAGGTTCTACCAATGTGCATAATGTGGTAGCTACTGAACCTAGCAATAACAACGAGTATATTGGGACGTTTTTATCAGGGCCATCTATCATTAGCAGGATGCCGACTGCTAAGTGTATTAGGACTAATAATCTGCCCACCTTCCACTTATCGGCTAATACTGATGCAAACTCAAATTCTTCTATTTTAGAATCTATTGCATCTCTCTACTTTTGTAGAGAATCAGGAAGCCTTGCACCAGCAACAATCTGGCTTCAGAGCATCTCATAGCACTGAAACAGCCATGCTGGACCTACAGAATCAGATGTTGAGCTTGCTTGACAAAAATAAGTTAGGGATGCTGATGCTTCTTGATTTAAGCGCTGCCTTCGATCTGGTAGATCATCAACTCCTCATCAAGGCACTCATTGAGAACGTGGGCTGCTCCGAAGGAGCTATTGACTGGTTATTGTCATTTCTATCGAACCGCCAAGCCAGAGTCCACTGGGGCAGCAACTTTTCTGATCCCTGCGATATCCTCTTCGGAGTGCCCCAAGGGGCCAGTTTGTCACCAATGCTGTTCAACATATACATGCGCACTTTGTGCAGCATACTGGTGAATGCAGGCGTGTCGTTTACGAATTACGCAGATGACACTCAACTTATTTTGGAACTGGGGGGCAGCCAGCACGCCGCTGACAGCGAAGTGATTGCAAGGGTTTATAAGACAATAGACGATTGGATGCAGGCTAACTGGATGTGCCTGAATGATTCAAAAACCGAACTGATGCTGTTTGGTTCCAGTCGTCAGTTGGCTAATCTAGGGGCAGAGTACAAATCCTTCCAAATTAAGGAAGCCATCATCTCGGTGGCCCCTAAAGTGAAAACCTTGGGCATGATGGTTAACTCTGCGGTAGATTCTCATGCCCAGACCAGCTATCTCCAAAAAAACACGGCTTATTATCTCAGGCTAATGAGATATATCAAGCCCTTCCTAAATGAATGTAACCTGGCGACCATTGCCAGAGCTATTATTTTATCACGGCTCGACTATGGCAATGCACTGCTGTTAGGGGCCTCGTCTAAGGACTTAGCGAGATGTCAGGTGATCCAGAACAGTGCGGTTAGGCTAGTAAAAAATCTGAAGAAGAAAGATCATGTCACCCCCGATAGGATTTCCCTTCATTGGCTAAGAGTAGAGGAACGTATAAAGTTTAAGGCTCTTTCTTTGGTCCACAAGTGCCTCTATGGTAAAGCACCAGAGTATTTGAAAAACAGCCTAGTCCTCTACACACCCAGGAGAAGACTACGATCGGAAGGAAAGTGCCTCATGGTCGTACCCAATTTCAAACTGAAATCGGGGTTGGGTAGATCTTTTCTGGTACTGGCACCTAAATTGTGGAACAGCCTTCCCGATTCACTGAGGTCAGAAGCAAACCACCTTGTATTTAGGAAACGGATGAAGACACTCCTCTTCGGATAAGATCTCTAACGCTAGTGGCTGTCAGGTCTTCCATGCCAACTGTTTTGCGTCTCTTTATGCCTGCTTTCTTCTCTTCTATGTTGTAATGTTCAAGCGCCCTGATGCCCTCGGGCTACCGGCGCTTTATAAAAATATATACATACATATATATACATACTACTCTGTAGGTAGGCCTGGTCTTCCTCTCTCAATCCCAAAAGGTATGAAGCATTGGCCTCTCATGATAAAGTGGTGGAGCTAACTTCACATTACAATTCCAATGACCTGGGAGTACAGAGATAGGATCAGGCAATGATCTGTAATGGCTCTAATGGTGTCCACATCCTAAAAGGCCATGAGAAAGCAACTTTAACAGGAACAGTGCATACTAACTTAACCGTTCTCTAGTCCTCTTCCATTTTCATCAAGTGCTGCCATTGAGAATCATCATATCTAAGGACATTGACACTGAAGAATTATTGGAGGATGCTATTGATGTTTCCTCTAGGATATACATTCCCAAATAATCTACTATGAAATTTGTCAACAGCTTTGAAGCTGCTGTCTGCAAAATGTGGCTCTATTTGCACTCTAGAACATGTGCCTAAAGTTATTGGACATTAACCAGCCACGTACATGCCCCTATCACTAGCCTTCTCTACTACATCAAGCACCCTCGATGACAAATCTAGACGGTCATTCAAATAAGGTACGTCACATTAGGAACTATGGTGCTCTGCTCAAGATCACACTAAACAGCACTGGCAACATAATGAAAACATATGATCTTCACCACCTTTTGTTTGCCATCCTCTTATCGACTTTGACTTTAACCACTCGGATGTGCACATTTTCTTGGAATACTCAGGGCCATACTCCTACTTCATACTTTATTGAAGAAGGTTGAATAATTCTCTCACACCATTAATTTAGGAGAGAAGGTTTATTTAAGAACAAGGGTTTAGCCCACCGATCAGGATACAGCAAACAACTGAACTGTATGTGCATCATTCCCCAAGCAATCTACATTCCACATTCTGCAGACCTCCTATCCACAATGCACAATTCCACATTCCAAAGCCATAGCTTAAAGTATCTATGAATGTGACAGAAGGTAAAGAAAGATGAAACAGGGTACAATGCTAACATGAAATACTACTACAATTAAATACTACACACCTCCCTTCTTTACAATTATAACACAGTTCAACACTACAAAGGACTATTACGTGATCTTAATACCATAAGTATCTTGGCTCAGCAAACTTGTTTCAGTGAAGAAATTCAGATGAATGTTAGATGTACTATTCATTGTAACACAAAAAAAGGCAATCAGAGTAGTCCTCTGCAGAGCTTGTTAATTAGTGTTAAAACCTGTTTTAACTTAATTGATTAAAAACAGCTGCCAGTGTTTCACCTCTGGATGGTTTTCTCACCTGGTCTATTTCTGAGAATCAATCAATGTCCCTGCTCATTATGACCGTCTTTGATCCTCCTGGTTATACACATAGTTTCCACCATATGAGGCAGCTTGGTGGTTTGCAGGCGATGCATTCAGGATGTGACGGTTGTACTGTGACAGGTGATTATAAATCTAAAATCTCTGCAGAAATGGTCCAAATTGAGCATTTACCGTCCCCTATTCTTGAGCAAACTACCTAAAAAAATGGAGGCATTGCACAGGCCGGCTATGCTGAATGGGCACTGTTTGGGTGAATACATTGGACAATACACCAGATGTGCATAAAATAGTGCCACAACTATTGATGACATCTTTATGTCTCGCTCACGGTTAACTGCTGACACCGACTTGGTTGTTATCTCATGTGATCAGAGTGATCATTTTATGTTAATTGCAACATTAGATCTAGCTACACTATACACTGGTGTAGGCAATGATAATGTTAACAAAGTCTGAATAGAATCTGCTGGAATACCATGAACCTCTCCGCAATTAATACTAATCTAGCTACGTTAATGGCTGAAATGATGAGTGGGAATGGATGACATCACTGACAACAAAGCTTCACTCATCCCATGCACATCTCCCCACATCACTAGATCCAACACTAACAACAAATACAGACAGTGCTATAACAGGAATATCAGAGATGCTAAACATAGATTAAGCAAGGAAATGTGATGGGATGTCTTCATAGCAAAAAAAAAATCGATTTCTATAGCACCGTTAAATCATCTAAGGTTCACTACAGAGCCTTGCTGAGAGAACATTGTACGGGAAAAATCAAACAACAGTGGAACTCACTTATACTTGCGTCTAAACAGACCAACAGCTGGGGTTTCTGGAGAATTGTTAATTCTATACCTATTGACAATCTATTAATTTGAGACACATCTAAGGAGGACTGGTAGAATCACATGAGGTTTACCATAGAGGAGCCAAGTGTTCCATTTCTTTCCCCTCCCGTAATCACTAAGAGATGGTGTTTACGCTGGAGGACCTGAAAAATACATTGATATCATCAAGTCCCTTTAAAACTCTAGCATCCAAGGCCCAGCAGCTCTGTGCAATGCTATCTTTAAATTAAACCCTTTTTTGTGGGGTAGGATATTACATCTTCTTTTCATGATTATCAGCTTTTGCGATACACTTCCCCCTTCTTGGTTCAGTAGTACCTATTTTTCAGTGCACAATAAAGGTTTCCAATCAGATCCCTCCAATTACCAGTTTCTGGCAATGCTAGATTGTCCATTAAAAATCTTGTTATCTTGTTATGTGTCCTCTGGGGAGAACTTATTGGTTGGGCCAATAACAATAACATCAAACCAACAAATCAAACAGGTTCTGTAAGAGTTTTGGTACCTCCACTAATTTATTGTCCCTTGTCCCTGAACAAAGCTTGTATGTCACTTTTATAGACTTCAGTGCCGCCTTCAACACTGTCCGGCATGAGACCTTGTGTACTAAACATTTCAACTGGGGCATCCCCCGGGGACTTCTTCACATGATAGCTGTTGTATACCCATACCAATGTAAAAGTTCAAACTTCATCTATGTGCTTAATAACGAATACTCTACCCACGTTTATAGGACTTAAACAGGGGTGCATTCTTGCACCCACCTTATTTAATCTCTGTCTGTTTTGCCTTCCAAATGCTTTTTGCTGCAAATATATTTCCACCTAGGTTGGGTATGCACAGCCTACAATGGCTTGACTATGCCAATAATTTAGTTATGCTTGATCCAAAGTGACATGGTTGCAATTCATGCGGTTGATAATAAATACCAGCAAAACAGAAATCATGATTTGGAATCTTTTATCCACTGATAAAAAGAATAGTAATAAGTGTGTATTGATCTAAACCCTCTTGATACTGTGACCACCTATGAATATCTTGGGGTCACCATTGATAGCAAGTTGACTTGGGAACCGTAGTTGGAACAAATCGCGACAAAGGGGTGTCAGCAACTCAGTGCAGTTATGCAGTTTGCACAAGAACAGAGTGGATTTTCTATTGACTGTAGAAACCCTCTTTCCTCTTTCCTATTGTTATTCATATTCTCACTGAGATATGTAGACACAGTCCCTATTTGAAACTTGCTATTCTAATGATCATGCCTTTCACTGGGATGAGTAGGAGGAGTTTCTTAATGATTATCCCCCTTCTGATGATTATACCATTCATTGGGATAAGGGGTCTTCCCTCAATCAATCGTTATTTTCATGTTCTTTTACAAATTGGACCATCACAGCAATTTTATTTCCTCTACTCCCCATTTCCCGTTCCCCATTACCTGTAATGTAAGGAGTCTGTGACACTGGGACGGTGTTCTCTTTCTCTTCTTTGTATTCAGTCAGGACGTCTTTCCGGTATTTCTCTTGCCACTCTTCCAACACGCTCCAATGTTCTACGGTAGAATCAATGAAAGGGTTCTTCATTCGTTTCCACTTCACACTACTACCTCTCTCCTTTGATTCTTTCCTTGAGTTCTCTTTCTGTGAACAGACTCCCAGGCATATTGCAAATCCACCACGCCAACATTAGGGCTCCTGTCGAGTCCCATTCGACTGTCCCTCTTGGGATTTTGACAGTCTTTCTCCAATCTGTATCGCACACGGCTGATACGTCTCCTCTGTAGCTGCTTCCAAGCGTCTAAAGCAGCGTCTTCCTCAGGTTTCCAGCCTCCTCGATCTGGCCAGTTTGAAACTCCTGGGTCTCACTTCTTGCTTCTCTTGGCCCTCCTCTTTATGTTACACATTTCCGGGGCTTCCTCAGCTTCTCTGGAAAGTCCTTCCTTTCTGTTAAGGTCATGTTTGTCATTACTACTTTTGCCTTTTGGTTTATTCATATCAGTGATTGACAGACAGTCATTCTTTATACTTGTACTCTTCGCAGTACCATGCTGACACATTTCTTCTGTTATTGTGGTAAAATGACATATGTAACATGTGTAAGTGGAGTCTAGTTGTCTGTCAACTACTATGGTTGTATTGGGTTTTTGAGTATGATGAAAAGGGAGCTCCTGATTGGAAAGATAGTCCTTATACCCAAGAGGGGAGCCTTATGCTGTGAGGTCCCACTTAATACTACCACTAGTGGGAATGTTGCATAGCAGGCTCACCTCACAAGACTCACAGGAAGGTGCTCACCCCATGGCAGAAGTGACTAAATCCCTTGATTCATCACAATATTTTCCATAGGTTGTTTATGGATAGTGATGTGTTCTGTGTTACCCTGTGTATGATTGTGTATGTTTATGGCATGTAGCTGCAGATGACCTTACAGAGTGTGTTTTTGTGTCATTGCGTGCATAGTCAGGGTGATATCATGGGGAGACAGGACTTGCCCTCTTTGATCATTGAAACCCTGCATGAATGGGCTGTGTAGTGTGTGCAAAGCAAAGGATGTGCTTTGTGCAAAACTAAATGTCACCACTTAGTTACGGGTGGTCTGTCTCTGCAACCTATCACCCTGGCTTTCAACGTTTACTTGGCACCTCTGGCCCACCTCATCTCTACCTTCTCTTCTAACTTTCAGTGTTATGTGTATGACACTCAGCTCAACTTCAGGCTCCCCTCGAACTCCTCCTTGCTCTCCCTAATTCCTGACTGTCTACCTGGGATTCAGGATTGGTGCGCATCCAACGATCTCTGCTTTAATGCTACTAAGACTGAGATCCTTCTCATTGGGACACCTGTTCCCTCTTTCCCTCTCTCACTCTGGCCGATGTTCTTCAAACCCACTCCCTGCGCCTTACTGCGAGGCAAAAAACCATGGGGTATCTTCAACTCAACTCTGTCCTTCTCTCTTCTCACATCACTGACATCTCTAAGAAGTCCAAATACCAGCTGCGTCTCCTCAGAGGTATTCTCCCTTTTGTCACTATTCCATAGAAGCTCACTGTCTCAAGAGCCATGGTTCTCTCTACACTGGACTACTGCAACAGCCTCTTAAAAAATCAACCTGCCTCTACTCTTCACTCTCTGCATCTAATCCAGAACAGAACTGCGAGAATTGTCCTTGGCCTCAAGACCAGTAATCATATCTCTCCAGCCCTGAAATCTCTCCGCTGGCTCATGGTGGCTGCCAGCATCAAGTTCAAGACCCTCTGCATCATCCACAAGGCTTTCTGGGGCCGGGACCACACTACATCCAACTCTCTCTCCTCCTAGGCACGTTCCTTCTGGAGCCCTTCGCTCATCCACCTCCAACTGTTTGAGTGTCAGACACTTCTCCAGGCAGAGAGAGGGCGGTAGATCTCTCTCCTCTGCTGGTGCTTTCCTTCTGGAACAGCCCTCCTGCCTCTCTCAAACGTGAGCAAGACCACATAAGGTTCCGGAAGCAACTCAAGACTTTCCTTTTAACTTCTGCTTTCTATCTCTCTTTTCCCTGCTTATGTACTTGTCTGCTGCATTAACTGGTTACCTGGCCTTGCTCTGAACCTTACTGGGCACCGGGGTCCTACAAAAACAGTAGCCCCAGTGATAAACCTGAAGGTGTCCCACCCACTAGTCCCCGGGGATCTGTCATCCAGGTGACCAGGATATGGCCATCGCTATTGGATCCAGTTCTTGGGGGTGGACCAGTGTGGGAAGGTCACCTGGATGAGGGGTCTTGTGGGAGTGGAAGTGCGACACCACAGGGTAAGACACGGTATCTCCTTCCATATTACACCTTTTCCACATACTACCAGGTAGGATACCTAGGAACCCCACCAATCCCATTCACAATCACTTTCTCACGGACAGCCCACTGTGACCAACAAGGGACGAAGACCAGAGTCGTATACCTGACATGCCCCTACACCATGGTCAGCCAAGGCCAGACAATTACAGATATTACAGATAATTTCACACACCTGACTTCCATCGCACTTACCCACACGGATAAAAGGCGTAGTGCGAAAACACAATCTGAGCTAGGCAAAACACACAAGGAGACAGCAGTTCAATATGGCACTTTAATGCAAGGAGAAAGACGGCGAGACCAGAAAGGGTCGCCAGGAGGGAAGTACCCTTGACTTCTAAAGACTGTTACTTTTGTGAGCCTTGGAAAGTAAGAAACCGAAGACCGGGAATTAAGGCTGATCAAACCTGCACAGTGTGTCGGAGGTAGCCACGATCTCCTGCATGGGTAACCCAGGCAAGAGGAGCGATTGCTGCAGTGGTACTGCCCTTGGCCCATACAACAAAGCAGTGTCAGAAAAGATAGCACTGCGGGTGAGTCGGAGAGACTGATACCAAACTAGCTTGTGTTTTGAATCAAGGTTCCAAGCAGCAACTTTGTATAATGAGAACAGTGTATGAGGAATTTGCGAGAAGTGACACAAACATAATTGGATGCCAAAAGGAGCAGTTGAACTCTATAATTGAGCTTTGGGAGGCCAAGTGAAGATACCATACACAGAGTGGTCTGGCGCCATGTGGGCACACATTCTAAAGTCTCTGTTAGGTATCCAACTGATGCTGAGTGTGAAAAAAAGGAAGATTGAGATCGAAGTGGTCAAGCTAAATGCTGTGCACATTTGAAAGTCTTCGATAATATGAGGTACATCGCAAATGGTCCGAGCCCAGCTGAGGGAGACTAATTCAGCAAATAAAGGGATCAGAGCCCGGCTGAGGGTGATCCAGGGTGACCTGTGAGTCACCCGAGAGAGAATTCTCTGACATTGGTGTGAAAGGGATTTTAACCCGGAAGAGTGAGATCCAACTTGGAACTTTTCATTTGAAAGGGATCAGAGCCCAGCTTGGAGGATCCAGGGTGAACACCCAACTTGAACACAGGTGAAAGGAAAATAATGTTTACGTATTATATTTGTACCGCAGGACCTTTGAGTCAAGAAACTTGCAAGAAATAAGGCAGCTTGGACACAGAAGGTCCTGACCAGTGAAAATTGAACTGTATCCTTGTGCCTCATATCCTCGTGCCGCAGAAGCCGTACTGTGGGCTTTGCTTGTGCTGAAAACGTGGGGAAGGGAGGCAAAGGCCTAAGAATCCTGACATATAATTTTCTGAACAATTCTTTCTTTTTCATGAACATTACCCCACATTATTTGTAATTTATTGGTAGGGATTGACAATTGTTTTTTTTTTTTTTAGTATAGGCCCTTTAATATTGCGAGACTCCACTTTGACTGCATTATTATTATTTTATGGTACTAGCTTACTCCTATCTGTAGATTTAGGTTTAGGTAGCTGCATATCATCCGCTTGCGAAAGTTCAATAAACACCATTGAACTGTGGTCACTTGTGTCTGTCTTACTATTGTCACCATGCGTTCCCTACATGTGGTGTCAGAAGTGGGATGTGACTCAACTGAAACAAATTGGGGAACCTTACAATTCCAGAAGCTTAGTCATAGAGCCTCCAACCCTTCTGTTGCCACAAAAGAATCAATGGGCTTCGATATCTGTAGCAGTAGAGAGGCTAATATCTCTCATGGGAAAAGAGGAATTATTCCCTTAGACACTTCCCGGGTGTTATACAAGATACAATATCTGGCCTGGCTTGGAAGTTCGGCATAGACGTTCTAGCAGGCGTCATCGATCTTGACTTCTGGGAAGACATAAAGGCTCTCTTAAAGAACCATTGCGAGATACCAGTTGAGGTACATTGTGGGGAAAAAAATTGCCCAAGGGATTGTTGAAAAAGCTCTGTTTCCTAGGATTAGACAAAGTGAACCAGAAGAAATGGAGAAGGGTACCTTAGGCAATGGGGAAGCTGATGAATCACTGAGCACTGAGGAGAAAATGGGAGAAGAGCCTACCATCTATCATGACTTAGCCTTCACCCAGCAAAACTACCCAGCTCTTGCAGAAGCTTTCTTGCAAGCAATTCCCAAAGGGTGTATACACCAAATACACCAAATGGATGTAGAAAAGGGAAACACATTCTTCTTCCTAAAGTAAGGATTGCTATATAGAAAAGGAACATCCACAGAAGGCTTGAGAAAAACCCGATTAGTAATCCCCAAAACCCATCAAAAGATTGTGCTAGAGATTGCATATTTCCATCTGACTTGGGGATACATAGGGCAATTTAAATAACAGGCACACATTAGCTGGAGGTTTTATTGGCCAGGTATCCATGCTGATAGAAAAAAAAACCTTTAATTATATGTGTGAAATATGTCAGAAAACCATTACTCACATCCCTTTGCCTGCCCCTCTGAATCCTTTGTCAATCACAGAAGTCCTTTTTTCCAGAATCGGGATGGACATCATTGAACCTTTAGAAAAATCTAGACTGGGCAACAAATATGTCCTCGTGATTGTCGACTATGCGACAAGATAGACTGACGCATTCCCTATGCAGAACCACATCACTCAGCAAATTCTGAAGCACCTCCTACCATATTTTTCCTAAGGAAATACTGATGCATCAAGGTTCAAAATTTATGAGCAATCTCATGGGGAAATCAAATAACTACTCCATATTACCACCTTACGAACTTCAGTGTACCATCCCCAAACAGATGGTTTGGTACAGAGATTCAATAAAACACTTAAAATGATCCAAAGAAATTTGGTATATAAGGATGGGAAGGATTGGGACCGTATGAACCCCTGGGCGCTATT
Organism: Ambystoma mexicanum; assembly: GCF_040938575.1. Classification (NCBI taxonomy): domain Eukaryota; kingdom Metazoa; phylum Chordata; class Amphibia; order Caudata; family Ambystomatidae; genus Ambystoma; species Ambystoma mexicanum. Next base: position 482,110,598 of record NC_090926.1, read on the forward strand.
TGCAGTGAGAAAAACCCCTCATACATCTACTGGATTCTCTCCTTTTGAGCTTCTCCATTGTAGAAAACCTACAGATTTCCTGGACATGCTCAAGGAGACTGGAAAAGAACGAGAAGAGGCACCAAGCCCCTTTCGTAGATGGCTACTCAACTGCGAGAACATATGAGAATTGTTTGAAATCTAGTCTATACTCATATGGAAAAGGTCAAAATCCAGCAAAAATCCACTTATGACAAAAAGGTGAGCTTAAGATAATTTACCATAGGACAGAATGTATTGGTCTTCTTACCTACCTCGAAAAACAAGCTTGTTTATAAGTGGCATGGGCCAAATGAAATACTGGAACAAATATAAACCTGTATTTACAAGGTAGCACAACCTGACATGAAATAGAAGGCACATCTATATCATGTAAATATCTAAAAGAGTGGAAGGAGAATCCGTCTGCCACCAATGCCACAATACTACCCTGCTTGGTGCCAGCAGAAGTAGACAACTTTGAATTCATTCCTATAGAGCTATCTAGTCAACAACAAGAAGATTTAATGATCTCATTCCCCGATGTATTCTCATAGAAACCAGGAAGAGTGAAAGGCACCTATCACAACATTAGAACACCAAAGGGAAAAGTGGTTAATCTGAAACCATATAGACTCCCAGAAGCTCGCAAACAGATATGGGTTGAGGAAGTGAATAAAATGTTAAGGGGAACATTATTGAAACCACTTCAAGCAGTGGTCCTCTCTTATCAGATTGGTCACCAAACCTTACCATTCCTGGAGGTTTTGCATAGATTTCCACCAAGTTAATGCCATTTCCGACTTCAATGCTTATCCTATGCCATGCATTGTTGACATAATTGATAAACTTGGTAACACCAACTTTCTATTAACCCTAGACTTAACAAAAGGGTACTGGAAGTTCCCATTGTATGGACCTGATACTGAAAAGACAGATTTCTCGACACCTATAGGACTATTCCAGGTCAAAGTCATCCCTTTTGGCTTACACAGGGCTACAGACACTTTACATAGGCTTATGGACAAAATATTACAGCCCTATTCTGATTTCTGTGGAGCTTATATTGACGATATTGTCATTTGTAGTAAAACTTGGGAAGACCACCTTTTCCATCTCTTTACCATTATGAGAGTTCTCAGAGAAGCTGTCCTAGCTTCCCATCCATCCAACTGCAGACTGGCCCAATCAGTCATGAAATACCTCAGCTTCTTTGTAGGTAATGTTATTGTACATACCCAAAATGAGAAAGTGAAAGCCATATTAGATTTCTAAGGTTAATCGGTTATTACCGTAGATTTATCCCAAACTTCTAGGACAGGTTAGCTAAGTTAACAGACAAACTAAAGAATTCGGAACCCCAGAAAATTCATTGGACTGATGAGGATGATATATGTTACAACAACCTAAAACAAACCCTGTGCCAGAACCTGATCCTAAAGGTCATAGGGCCTCATTACACGGTAGGCGGTAAACCATGGCACTATGGTTCATGCTGGTAATTTACCGGTACCGCCTTGGAGGAAAGGGGAATTACCGCCCTATTCCAAGGTTGGCAGGCGGTAATTCCTCCTTCCTCCATTGCCCTTCCCCATTCCCATTTTTGCCCCATAGGAATTGTGGTACCGTAATTAGCACCCTGGTCCCTTTGGGGGTTGGATTTTTAACGCCTGCAAAAAGCAGGTGTTAAATTCCCCAAACCCGCAAAGGGACCTCGTAGTAAGGCGGTAAGGATTTACTGGTACCGGTAAAATACCGGTACCGGTAAACCCTTACCGCCTACCGTGTAATGAGGCAGATAAACTTCTCAAAAGAATTTGTATTCCATTCCAGACAGATGCCTCCCTTACAGGGCTAGGAGCTGTCTTATTGCAAAAATTGTGATGGATTGGAACATCACATCCTGTTCACAAGTGGCACACTTTTCGCATGTGAACATAATGAGTCTCTACTGGAATTAGAGGCCCTTGCCATTTAGTGGGCCATTATTCATCTTCAATACTACCTCTTAGGAAGAAAGTTCATACTAGTCACAGACCATTATCAACTAGTTTTGATCAGCCAACAAAAAGACTCTAACCCTCGAGTAATGCAATGGTTCTTAGACCTGCAACCCTACTGTTTCACTGTGGAGCACCGAAAAGGTAATGAACAAAGGAATATGGATTTCTTTTCACGGTTCCCCTGAGAAACAGATGCAGCTACATTGCATAGGGGAAGGGTATGTGAGAAACCTGAAGCTGTCTCACCTGCTAGTCCCGGGGATCTGTCATCCATGTGACCAGGACACGGCCATCTCTTTTCAATCCAGTTTCTTGGGGTGGAGCAGTGCAGGAGGATCACCTGGATGAGGGGTCTCCGGGGAGTCGAAGTGGGACACCGGAGGGTGGGAAGCAGTATCCCCTTCCCTATAACGCCTTTTACCCATCCTGCTAGGTAGGATACCTAGGTACTCAACCTACCACCCTTTCGCAACACAAACACTTTCTCACATACAGCCCAACATGAGCGACAATGGACTAACACCAGAGCTATATACCTGACATGTCACAACACCATGGTCAGGCAAGGTCAGGGAATTATAGACCATTACACACAACTGGCTTTCATCACACTTCCCCACATGGATAAAAGGCAGAGCACAAAATCACACTCTGAGTGAGGCTTAAGACACAAGGAGACAGCAGATCCAAGATGGCAGTTTAATACGAGGAGAAAGACAGTGAGACCAGAGAGGGTTGCAAGAAGGGAAGTACCCTTGCACTCTAAAGACTGTTACTTTCGTGCGCCTTGGAAAGTACGAAACTGCAGACCAGAAACAAAGGCTAATCAAACCTGCACAGTGTGTCATAGGTACCCACGGCTCTCCCGCATTGATAACCCAGGTGGGGAGGAATAATTTCTACAGTGGTATTGTCCTTGGCTCCTACAACAAAGCAGCACCAGAAAAGACAGCGCAGCCAGTGAGTCAGAGAGACCGTTACTAAACATGCTTGTGTTTTGAACCAAGTTTGCAAGCGGCAACTTTGTATAAAGAGAACAGTGTTTGAGGAATTTGCGAGAAGCAACATGAATATAATTGGAAGCCGAATGGAGCAGGTGAACTCTGTAATTGAACTATGGGAGGCCAAGTATAAATACCATAGACAGAGTGGTCCGGCACCACATGGGCACGCATTGGAAAGTCTCTCTTAGGTATCCAACTGATGCTGAGTTTGAGATAAAGGAAGATTGAGATCAAAGTGTTCATGCAACTGGTCAAGCTAAACCCAGTGCACATTTGAAAGTCTTCGATAATATAAGGTACACCACAATTGGTCCGAGTCTGGCTGAGGGAGACTAATTGAGTGAAATAAAGGGATCTGAGGCCGGCTGAGGGGGATCCGAGGTGAACTGTGCATCACCTGAGAAAGAATTCTCTGACATTGGTGTGAAAAGGATCTGAGCCCGGAAGAGGGGGATCCAACTTGGAACTTTTAATTTGAAAGGGATCTGAATCCAGCTGAGGGGGATCCAGGGTGAACACCCAACTTTAATACAGCGTAAAGGAAAAGAAAATGTACGTATTGTTTTTGTAAAGCAGGCCCTTTGAGTCAAGAGACTTGCAAGAAGTAAAGATGCTTGGACACAGGCGGTCCTGAACTGTGAAAATTGAACTGTATCCTCGTGCTGCAGAAGCCAGACGTGTGCTTTGTTTGAGTGTCCTGCCTTACCTCATGCTGAAAATGCAGGAAGGGAGGGCAACTGCCTGAGCATCATGACATATCATTTTGTGAGCATTTCTTTCTTTTTCATGAACATTAAACCACATTATTTGTAATTTAGTGGTAAGGATTGCCAATATTTTTTTTTGGTATAGGCCTTTTTATTTTGACGAGACTCCACTAGAACTGTGTTATGATTATTGGATGGTTGTACCTTGCTAGATAGGAGTTTATCATACCCTTGTGAAAGTTCAATAAACACCCTTGAACTGTGGTCACTTGTGTCTGTCTTACTATTGCTGCCATGCATTCCTTACACCCCCCCCTTGCACTGCCTCTTGGGCTATCATGCACTTAGGGACTGCATCTGCCTCCTAGCACTTACGCAGAGCCACCCACCCCACAAGCACTTACTTGAGCTCTGCCCTATTGCACTTTCCCCCATCCCTCACCCTTCCTCTTGCACTTGTGTGATCTGAATAACACAAGGCCTAGTAAGATCGTTTGTTTTGTCCTCCCTCTGTCTACCTTTCCTTGTATTGTCACACCTAGAAACAATTGTGTACAGGTGCATTATAAATGACTTATCATCTCATATCATATCACCTTTTGCCTCAGGCCTGTGGATGTGGCCATAAAATCCTCATGCACCTTCACAGGTATGCATGATTTTACTTACCACTTATGGTGTGTATGGAAACACATCAACCGAGGGGTCAACACAAAATAACCATGACTTGAGCATTGCAAATGTGCACTCAACTACTCCTCTAATAGCAATGTGTGTTGGATTATAGTGTGCCGTTCCTGGGCTTGCTGGATTCCTCAAGGGTGTCAGAGCAGGAAGGCAATGTGCCTAGAAAAACATAAATGGTAAATATTGGTTAGCTTGGATCCAGTAATAGGTTGATATTTTCCATGTGCTTGTTTGTGTGTGCGCTTGTGTGTGGTTGGATGTGTGTGATGGGTCATACTCTAAATCGAGCCAAATGTTGCCATAGGTTCCAGATACCAGAACATTATGGGTTATACAATGGCTTAGGGTGAGCTATCTGGGAAAATTGGCATGCACATGCGCCATGTGGGGCATTTGAATCACAGATCACCTGAACATTGATGGAATGCCTAATTTTGAAATTCGTTTATATGTGCTCCATTTCTCTGGGATGTTGCAGCACTACATGCATGAAGTCAGTGGCTGTAAAGACCCGCGGGAACTGTACAATGGCATAGAGCACCCAAGCCACTCCTTTGCCTTGCCTTCAGAGTGTGGGGCAAGTATATATGTCAATGCAGCTGTGTAATGATGCACTGAAACCCCTGATGCAGGCAGCAGGATTGTGTAGGTTAGAATCCTCACCCCTGCAATGGATCGGTTCACCAGAATGAACCAGTGGGCAAAAAGTGAAGTGCTGATAATACCTTCAATTGCATAAGGTACAGCATGCGAGCACATGGTGCGTGATGTCAATTCATGTTCCTAATCCCTGACCATGTCCAGGATGACAAGTAGGGGAAATGTGTAGGTGCCATAGACCTCCTCATCTGGAATCCCAAAAAAGGTTATGTGGCTGTAGACAATCATGGGGCTACTCCTCCTCCTGCTTCAATTGTGATCAATCAGAAGTGGAAGTAATGCAAGGTAGGCAATGCTCGGTCCGTTTCACTGTGCTTTCTCCGCACTTTGATACCTGGCGACTGCTCCAGATAGGCGGTATCTTTCAGGGCATTTGTTTTGTTTTTGTTTGTGATTTAGGTTTGCTTAACACTTTCATGGGTGTGTTTTGGAGTTGTCCTGGTGCCTTCTTTACCATGCCCTTGTCACCCCCGTTTGTCACAATATAATGACGCTTCATGCATATTCCGCCCCTTATCCCCGTTGCGTTAGCCATTCAATGTGGCAGTAACACAGTGGGGGTGGAAAGTACTTGGAAAGGGCGCAATTGGGCCTCGGCAGCACAAAGTGGATTTTGTGAATCACATTCAAACCTTTTGCGCTGCGAAATTTTCACAGAGTCGGCGCAAAGTCGCTTTGCGCTGCGATAACATTTGGAAATCAGGCTGAAGCATGTGGTGCCATTCTGAGTGCAATTATAGTGGAACAGTAGTGGAGCCACTTAGGGGAACAGCGAGGATATTAACAGCCTGATTCATGGAATTATTTGCGTGAAAAACGCAGATTTGCGCGCCTTTCTGGCCGAAAATCTCCATACTTCAAACAGGGATTTTCAGACAGAAAGGCACGCAAATCTGCGTTTTTCACGCAAATAATTCCATGAATCTGGCTGTAAAGCAGTAAAACACAGTACATCAGCACTTGGCGAAACAGTGATATGGTATGTGATGCCCCTGCCAACACTGTGCTCTACTCCCTGACCAATCTTAATAATGAAACGCACAGGAATCCAGTGGCTTTATGTAGGTGACATCAGCAGTTAACATTATTTACGGACTGTTGTTGAGATTTCGCTTGCGCCCATACTAAAGTGTTTCACGACCACTTCACCACACAGACGTTAGGTTGTGCAATAGCCATAGAGTCACAGGTCAATATCATAGAGGGGAGACACGTGTAATGGGGATCATATCAACAAAGGTGGATCCCGAACTGTAGTGGCACTCTCACAAATACTTGTATTCGGCACTGGTAAGTGCCAAGAACAGATGCTGTCATGCTGATGTCAAATTGTTTCCTAGAGAGAGCCACATTCACTGCCTTTTGCACAATT